>NC_091127.1:178388378-178483378 GCF_040183065.1 Periplaneta americana
TAAATAAAAACTATATATAGATATATTTCAGGAAGTAAACTTAATTTGTATTAACAGTGTGTCAGATTACCTTTTTATAATCAATTAACAACTCTTAAATACCTATCCTCGTATGATCGAGTTTTTACTGTCCATAATATTCCTTGACCTTCATGCTCTACCTAAACGTGATGCTTGCAGATTGCAGACTTGCTTCGCGCATTATATATAATTAGGTAAACATTGGCTTTCTCGTACTGTATATCGTCGGAGCAGTGCATATTTGTGTGTGTGTGTGTGTGTGTGTGTGTAATTCATTCATTGATTCATAGTGTTCTGCCCAAGGGCAGGTCTTTCACTGTAAACCCAGCATTCTCCAGTCTTTTCTATTTTCTGCCTTCCTTTTGTCTCCTCTTACGCTCCATATATTTCAAGGTATATATGTACACGCACAAAACGCAAAAATTGATGAAAAATTAGAGTTTTCAAAATATAACTATTTTAATAGAGAATTTTCTCCCCTTTAATTTGATATAAGAATATTCGATTTATGCCTTATGGTTTTTCAGATAAGTCCCATTTTCCAAAATGCTGCGTCATCAGCCACGGTCACTTACTTTTGGAGTGCACATTATTTTTGGAGTGATCTTCGTAGCAGTCAATCCCCTCGTCCAGCATTGCTTGTAAAATAAACTTCTTTCTATTCCCGAAATAGATGAATAGATATCTGGGTAGGATCATTAGATTGAAAAAAACATTTTACATAATGAAGTAATTTATAATATTTTACTGTTAGTCATAAAACTGTAAATTTGTGTTTCAATGATGTTGTACGTTATTTTAATAAGAGTCCAAAAGTAGAAATTACAATTCTTAGGAGGATGGGCATAAACCCTGAGACAAGCACCATTGCAGGATTTGTTGCATCAATGGGGAAGGGGGGACCATTCAGCACCTGAAGTTAAAACAAAGCGGAGGTATTTGAGAGGCAGAAAGAAGCTGAAACTGGACCGACATGAAGCTGCTTAAGGGGTGACATATGATGATGGAGTCTTCTAGGTTCTGAAAGTTTGTGGCTCATTTCCTGTAAATAGTAATTTTAGAATATTTAATTCTTTCAAACATGATATCTCAGTCAAATATGGTGATACCAAGAAGATATTGGTGTCATTTTGAAGCTTGAAATGTCCCCCAGTGCCTGACAATGAGTAAAATAACATTAATATAATTAATAATTATCTATGGATTTTTACATGATTTATGCAACATAAAATATTATTGTAAGTTACATATATAGTAATATTTAATCAAAGTAAATAAAAATAAAAAATAGCTCTATGTCAGGCACTAAAGAATAGTTTTAGTTTTAGCTATAAAACAGTGAAAAAACTGTGGCTCTATCTTAAAAACTGCATGAGCTATCATGTTTCAAGTTGCATGTCAAAATTATAAACAAAATAATTTTTAAAAACAATTTAGACATAATTTCAAGGGATCTGTCCACTTCATTCTCTTTCTGGTACCATTCTCAATTGTATAAAAATTTTATAGAGCAAAATTATACAAAACAAAATTTTTTGTATGTAAAGGTGTACATAATATCTTAATGTCGTCTTTCATCTGATATCTTCTTCTGCCCAGAACTCTTCTCCCGTTCACCACGTGTATAATTACAGATATCAAACTTTTCAAGTACATTAAGTGTTAACCGAATCACAATGCCGTCGATTTTTATGCCGGAGAACCGGATTTAAGTCCCACGAACTTGATGAAATGTTTGTTCTATGCAGACTCTAATGATCAAGTTTTCTCGAGATATTTTCACTTAAATTGGTTATTTAACGACGCTATGTCAACTGCCAAGTTGTTCAGTGTAGATGAAATTGATGTCGAGATAAGTCAAGGGATTACCTGACTCACGCTTTACAGTTGGACAAACCCAACCAAGCGACGAGCCCAGTTGAGACCAGAATCCAAGCTTCAGCTGCATTTCCCTGCCATCATTCCACAAATTGATGATAACGATAATAAGTAATAAATAGAAACTCAGATGAAATACATCAACTAAAAGTCTGTGGGCTATGGCACGTACAGTTATCAGCTTGAGGTTGGTTTGAAAAGTTTTCCTTATTAAAGGGAAGCAGGTATAAATAATACATTTTAAAATTGATTACTCAGGTTGCTATCATTTTAACTTCTCACCCGGCTTGCCTGCGTTATCTGGAGTAATGGAGTGCGCACGCAGTCTTATTCGTGCACCGTGTGTGTGTCGTCATATTTCATTCCGCTTCTGGTTCAACTAACAGTTGCCGCGGTACTTCACGAAAGGGCTTGTTTGAATCATTAATTGTACCAATATCGTTACGTATTCATCGAAAACAAACATTTTAGGTGATGGTAAATAGCCGCTTGATGCTCTGCCCATTACCGCCTAGCACAGTTTTTATGCACGAGAAGGGAACTGCGGGTTCTCAGACGGCATTCCATAAACTTGGTTTTGATAATGTGAGAACATGAAGGTTATTAAAATACAAACGCAGATGAGAAAATGGAACAAAGAGAAAAACAATGAAAATTGAAGATTTTAAATGTTTAAATCTGTTGTGCTGATTCCGAATTTGTACAGATTGACCGACTATATTGGGTTCTGTGAGCTCCCTTGTAATTTGTACAGATTGACAGACTATATTGGGTTCTGTGAGCTCCCTTGTAATTTGTACAGATTGACAGACTATATTGGGTTCTGTGAGCTCCATTGTAATTTGTACAGATTGACAGACTATATTGCGTTCTGTGAGCTCCCTTATAATTTGTACAGGTTGACAGACTATATTGGGTTCTGTGAGCTCCCTTGTAATTTGTACAGATCGACAGACTATATTGGGTTCTGTGAGCTCCCTTGTAATTTGTACAGGTTGACAGACTATATTGGGTTCTGTGAGCTCCCTTGTAATTTGTACAGATCGACAGAATATATAGGATTCTGTGAGCTCCCTTGTAATTTGTACAGATCGACAGACTATATTGGGTTCTGTGTGCTCTCTTGTAATTTGTACAGATTGACAGACTATATTGGGTTCTGTGAGATCCCTTGTAATTTGTACAGATTGACATACTATATTGGGTTCTGTGAGCTCCCTTGTAATTTGTACAGATCGACAGACTATATTGGGTTCTGTGTGCTCCCTTGTAATTTGTACAGATTGACAGACTATATTGGGTTCTGTGAGCTCCCTTGTAATTTATACAGATCGACAGACTATATTGGGTTCTGTGAGCTCCCTTGTAATTTGTACAGATCGACAGAATATATAGGATTCTGTGAGCTCCCTTGTAATTTGTACAGATCGACAGACTATATTGGGTTCTGTGAGCTCCCTTGTAATTTGTACAGATTGACAGACTATATTGGGTTCTGTGAGCTCCCTTGTAATTTGTACAGATTGACAGACTATATTGGGTTCTGTGAGCTCCCTTGTAATTTGTACAGATCGACAGACTATATTGGGTTCTGTGAGCTCCCTTGTAATTTGTACAGATTGACAGACTATATTGGGGTCTGTGAGCTCCCTTATAATTCGTACAGATTGACAGACTACATTGGGTTCTGTGAGCTCCCTTGTAATTTGTACAGATCGACAGACTATATTGGGTTCTGTGAGCTCCCATGTAATTTGTACAGATCGACAGACTATATTGGGTTCTGTGAGCTCGCCTGTAATTTGTACAGATTGACAGACTATATTGGGTTTTGTGAGCTCCCTTGTAATTTATACAGATCGACAGACTATATTGGATTCAGTGAGCTCCCTTGTAATTTGAACAGATTGACAGACTGTATTGGGTTCTGTGAGCTCTCCTGTAATATGTACAAATTAAGACTATATGGGGATCTGTGAGCTCTCTTGTAATTTGTACAGATTGACAGACTATATTGGGTTCTGTGAGCTCTCTTGTAATGTGTACAGATTGACAGACTATATTGGGTTCTGTGAGCTCTCTTGTAATTTGTACAGATTGACAGACTATATTGGGTTCTGTGAGCTCCCTTGTAATTTGTACAGATTATAGACTATATTGGGTTCTGTGAGCCTTCTTGTAATTTGTACAGATTGACAGACTATATGGGGATCTGTGAGCTCTCTTGTAATTTGTATAGATTGACAGAATATAGTGGGTTCTGTGAGCTCCCTTGTAATTTGTAAAGATTGACACACTATATTGGGTTCTGTGAGCTCTTTTGTAATTTGTAAAGATTGACAGACTATATCGGGTTCTGTGAGCTCTCCTGCAATTTGTACAGATTGACAGACTATATTGGGTTCTGTGAGCTCCCTTGTAATTTGTACAGATCGACAGACTCTATTGGGTTCTGTGAGCTCTCTTGTAATTTGTACAGATTGACAGACTATATTGGGTTCTGTGAGCTCCCTTGTAATTTGTACAGATCGACAGACTATATTGGGTTCTGTGAGCTCTCTTGTAATTTGTACAGATTGACAGACTATATTGGGTTCTGTAAGCTCCCTTGTAATTTGTAAAGATTGACAGACTATATTGGGTTCTGTGAGCTCTCTTGTAATTTGTAAAGATTGACAGACTATATTGGGTTCTGTGAGCTCTCCTGTAATTTGTACAGATTGACAGACTATATTGGGTTCTGTGAGCTCTCTTGTAATTTGTACAGATTGACAGACTATATTGGGTTCTGTGAGCTCCCTTGTAATTTTTACAGATTGACAGACTATATTGGTTTCTGTGAGCTCCCTTGTAATTTGTATAGATTGACAGACTATATTGGGTTCTGTGAGCTCCCTTGTAATTTGTACAGATCGACAGACTATATTGGGTTCTGTGAGCTCCCTTGTAATTTGTATAGATTGACAGACTATATTGGGTTCTGTGAGCTCCCTTGTAATTTATAGAGATCGACAGACTATATTTGGTTCTGTGAGCTCCCTTGTAATTTGTACAGATTGACAGACTATATTGGGTTCTGTGAGATCCCTTGTAATTTGTACAGATTGACAGACTATATTGGGTTCTGTGAGCTCCCTTGTAATTTGTACAGATTGTTAGACTATATTGGGTTCTGTGAGCTCCCTTGTAATTTGTACACAATGATAGACTATATTGGGTTCTGTGAGTTCCCTTGTAATTTGTACACAGTGATAGACTATATTGGGTTCTGTGAGTTCCCTTGTAATTTGTACACAATGATAGACTATATTGGGTTCTGTGAGTTCCCTTGTAATTTGTACACAATGATAGACTATATTGGGTTCTGTGAGTTCCCTTGTAATTTGTACACAATGATAGACTATATTGGGTTCTGTGAGTTCCCTTGTAATTTGTACACAATGATAGACTATATTGGGTTCTGTGAGTTCCCTTGTAATTTGTACACAATGATAGACTATATTGGGTTCTGTGAGTTCCCTTGTAATTTGTACACAGTGATAGACTATATTGGGTTCTGTGAGTTCCCTTGTAATTTGTACACAATGATAGACTCTATTGGGTTCTGTGAGTTCCCTTGTAATTTGTACACAATGATAGACTATATTGGGTTCTGTGAGTTCCCTTGTAATTTGTACACAATGATAGACTATATTGGGTTCTGTGAGTTCCCTTGTAATTTGTACACAATGATAGACTATATTGGGTTCTGTGAGTTCCCTTGTAATTAGTACACAATAATATACTATATTGGATTTTGTGAGCCCCTTTTAATTTGTAAATAATGATATTGGGTTCTGTGAGAGACTTTTTGTAATTTTACTACGTCATTACAGAAAGTCTTGTATTGCCACAAGAAATACCCTTCGTGGTTTTAGCACGAATACTCACTTTTATATGAAGGAGTGGTTTTGAGAATGTCTGTCTGTCTGTCTGTGCAAGACGAATTCTCCTGAACTATCGGAAGGATTTGTTCGTACTAAATGTCTACGAGACAATTTATCTGGCAGTGATGCACAGGGAGTTTAATAGTAAGCAAAGGATTAATGCGTGTTTATTTGAAGTCGGAAAAACATTCTTACCTTTGTTCCTTGCATAAGTTAAAGATCTAAGAGAAATTAACTGCTTAGCATATCCCTGGACCGTCATGTTTCGGAGAGAAGTTATTCTGTGCAGAATTACTTCTATTTTTCGATGCTTATTTTGTGGGAATCCGAAAAACTCCTAGACGTCACTCGGATGCAGCCAGTGAAGAGCGTGCCATTGTTGTAGAATTATCGTTCTTCGTCACAAGCACGTTTGTTTAGCATTAATGAATCTCTCTTAGGTACCCAATTTTGTAAATATAAAAAAGTTAGACATGTTCGCAGTATTCGCACAGCTATCTTCTGTAAATGTGTTTAAAGTTAATTATGTTAGGCCGTGGAATGCACAGACTGAACTAAATGTCTTTCTCTAAACAGAGCCATTTTTATTTGTAACCCAGAGAATCGAAGTTGATCTAATTTGATGCTTGTTGCATTATTTCGTGCCTGTCTATGTTTCAAATAATTATTTTATATCATTATCTTATCATTTCAAATAATAGATGAAGCCAACAGACAAGCCGACTGGCGTCCTCACGTTCACATGAGCTGAACGATCATCCAAACAGAACAGAGGTATCGTGTGGTTAGGACGAAGATCTCAGCAGCCGTTGAAGGGCTTCCGTAACCGGATTTCGCTACTTATTGTAGGGTCCTCAAATACATCACGATGCTGATGGACACCCTCACACCGCACAACGATATATCAACTGCAAGTGTGACGTGTTCTACAACTCCGACGTAGTTTTCAGCGATTCCCACCTTTTTAAATCGCACTACAAGCAGTCTGTCAGTAAATTTCGTGAGCCACGTTATCTGAAAGCATCGCTGGAAAATTATTACAATCTTCATCGACATAGAGAGTCACTGGCGTGGCTCAGCCGGTTAAGGCGCTTCCCTTCCGGTCTGAAGATGCGTTCGGGCGCGGGTTCGATCCCCGCTTGGGCTGATTAGCGGGTTGGTTTTTTTTTTTTCGAGGCTTTCCCCAACCGTAAGGTGAATGCCAGGTAATCTATGGCGAATCCTCGGCCTCATCTCGCCAAATACCGTCTCGCTATCTCCAATCTCATCGACGCTAAATAACTTCATAGTTGATACAGCGTCGTTAAATAACCAACTAAAAAAATCGACGTAGAGTTTCACCTTGACTATATCCAAAAGCTCGTGCCACGCTATTACAAATATCTCAGTTGTCATTGTGATTCTATAGAGGTGTAATAAACAACAATAAGATTTAAGTTTTCAGAACATGGGAGGAGTGATAGTAGAAAGAAGAAGAATGAAGTGCATAAGATTTGCTGATGATATGGCGTTGTTAGCAGAAGAGGAGATGATACTGAAAGATATGCTACTGGAGCTAAATGCAGTACGGGATGAAGATAAATGCAAACAAGACGAAGAATATGGTCATGGGAAGAAAAATACAGAAGATAAACTTGCGAATTCTAAATGAGGCAGCAGAGCAAGTGAACAGCTTCAAATACTTGGGGTGTACTATAAGCAGTAACATGATCTGCTGCCAGGAAGTCAAAAGGAGGATAACAATGGCAAAGGAAGCTTTTAATAGAAAAAGGTCCATCTTCTGCGGACCTCTGGAAAAAGAACTAAGGAAGAGATTAGTCAAGTGCTTTGTATGGAGTGTGGCATTGTATGGGGCAGAAACATGGACATTACGACGAAGTGAAGAGAAGCGAATAGAAGCATTTGAAATGTAGATATGGAGAAGAATGGAGCGTGAGAAGTGGACAAACAGAATAAGAAATGAAGCTGTGATGGAAAGAGTGGGTGAAGGAAGAATGATGCTGAAACTGATCAGGAAGAGGAAAAGGGAATTGGCTGGGTCACTGGCTGAGAAGAAACTGTCTACTGAAGGATGCACTGGAAGGAATGGTGAACGGGAGAAGAGTTCGAGGTAGAAGAAGACATCAGATGATAGACGACATTAAGATATGTGGATCATATGAGGAGACAAAGAGGAAGACAGAAAATAGGAAATATTGGAGAAAGCTGGGTTTGCAGTGAAAGACCTGTCCTTGGGCAGAACACTGATAGAATGAATGAATTAATTAATGATATGATATATTTATTATAGTTCACAGACAAAAAAGAAAAAATAAAGAAGAACAAGAAGAAAAAAAAAACACATATAATCATGGAAGCCTTACATTACATACTTTATGCTCGACCATGCCGAAATGTAGTAATTATACATCTGGTGGCAGTCCTTTAATGCATGTCATTAAAGTACACCTACTCATTAAAGTTCAGGTTTTCGATTATTCTCGGATATGCAATCGAAAGACGAGGGAAACGTCACGGAGGCTGGAAATCCAATACTGTCGCAGAAGGTTATGTTCTGTTACTATAATAATTAGCGTTAATTGTAAATAATATTCAAATAAATTCAATTTGTCATCTCGTTTCGCAATTCTAAATCAATTTCCAGGTTATATCAAAATTAGTTCATGTTACATTACATCAAGGTCAATGACATTATTGTTCCTCGGAAAAAATCAATACTTTCGCGTCTGCGCACATCTCACAATTAACGAGCTAGGAACAAGGTCACTTCCGATCTTCTGTCAGATAAAATAAAATGAATACTTCTGAATAATTTCAAGTTAGAAATATGGTCGAGCATAAAAAGTCGTATGAAACTTGACTATAATTGTAATTAAGACGCTCGTATGAAAATTATGAAACTCGCTTGCGCTCGTTTCATAAACAAACATACTCGCGTCTCAATTACTATCATTATAGGCTCGTTGCATAATGTACTATTATAATTTACATATAGGTATATAATTTTAATATAATTTCTAAACTTAAGTATATAAGATGTTTTATCTTGCACTTGCGACTAGTTTTGTGCAAGACTCAACTCATTTTAATATGTTGTTCAATTAGTCTTTGCTCACTTGGCTAAAATGTACTTCACGTTTCAATCTGCACTGTGCAGCTAGAATGAATGTATAAGATTTAAGGTAGGCTATAATAAATCTTTTGTTTTAATTTTTGTTTGTTTAATGGTTGATCGGTCCTTACTTTTCAAACAGCTATTAGAAATCACGTATAACACAGTTGCCGCGTGACGATCTTGGTTGTCGTCCTTGCACACATGCAGTGTCGCGCATGCAGATATAATAGACGAGTTCCCTATCGACCAGCCGGCGAGGCTGACAGGCGGGCGGGCCTGCCGGTGATTGAAGTGCACACTGATTGCATTTCGCAAAGCCTTCGTTTGAAAACGTCAGATAAATCCTCTTCCCTTTATGAGTGGCAGCCTCCAATATCAGGCGATTTGAAAAATGCGAAGCAGTTAATTCGAGGTCGTTGCCATGGCAACTCCTAGTCCTGCAGCACGGCTCGTGATTGGTGAGATTTCCTTTACCAATAATTTCTACTTAATAGGAAAATGTATTCGAAAAAATGGCGGTTTTCAACAAACAAATATTTGTTAAAGATTCGGCATTGGACGCACTGCAAGTATGTTTTATTACAAAATTGAAGGTGATGGTGCCGTGGCAGGTTATTCTTGTCTACAAGATGCCTTCGCGTAGGCGACGTGGAAAGAAAGACATTTTGCATGTTCAAAGGTAGATGAGGCCAGACTAACTACCATGGTCACCCCTTGAAACTATTACACGCACCTATGTCGTTGTGTTGCATGGTTAAGGGAACGTGCTGCTAAGTTTTTCTCAGTTTCATTGTTTTCAAATAAGTTACTAGAGAAGATAATTTATATCTCCCACATTATGGCACGTAGATGTTACGATAATACATGTAAGCTTATGCATTTTTTTTTTTTTTAATTTCCAACTCTGTACATAAATTTTCAAGTAGCTTTTCTGCAAATCATAATATTTTACCTTTTAACATTCGTGGAAAGAGATACTTTCTAATAAATTTACCTGTATTGTATAGTTTTGCACATATCTTGAAAATAGACATGTACATGAAATTGTGCATGGGTTTTCTTGTATGATCAAATATAGCTTATGCAAATCTAGTCTTTCAGGTGAAGCTCCCTGTAAAGCAAATTGTCACACAGAGATTGTGTGCACTCGTTGTGGATCTCTGGCGTTTCGTCAGCCCACGCGAGTTGTGTGGATATAAAAAAGGGAAAAGTTGAGACGGTGTCGGGTGGAGTTCCCGGGTAGCTCAGCGGTAGAGCGCTAGTACGTTCAACCAGAGGTCCCGGGATCGATACCCGGCCCCGGAACAATTTTTCCCTTGAAATTATTCAAATATAGCTTACTTATTTACAACTGGCTTTTAAGGAACCCGGGGGTTCATTGCCGCCTTCACATAAGCCCGCCATCGGTGCCTATCCTGAACCAGATTAATCCAGTGTCTACAATCATATACCACCTTCCTCAAATCCATTTTAATATCCTCCCATCTACGTCTCGGCCTTCCCAAAAGTATTTTTCCCTCCGTCCTCCCAACTAACACTCTATATGCATTTCTGAATTCGTCCATACGTGCTACATGCCCTGCCCATCTCAAAGGTATGGATCCGTTTAACTGTAGTAGAAGTTATATTTTTGCTTTTACAGTCATTGGATGATTGCGTGGAGGATCTTGCTGTTGCTTTGATTCGTGTTAATTCCACTCTGCAATCTCCCCGTTCCGGTCTGAATTGTTCTTCAACAAATGTTATTAGCGGTGATACGTTTTCGTTATGTAAAAGGAATCCTTCTGGTTAAAAAATTCGATATGCGAGGCTGATAGCGGAGAGCTTTTTCCTGAAACTCGTACACTTTTATATAAATAATATAACTGAACCGCATGTTAAGTCTTATTATTTGTAACTTTTTTGTAAAACTTTTTATCCGTGGGTTGGATATTAAATGGAATGAGATTAAAAAGTGAACATGGTAGTTATGCGCTCTGGACGTTGTAATTATCGAATTTCAAAGAAATTTCCGTCTGACTTGTAACTTTTTTCCAATGAAATATGAACGTGTAGTAAATGCAAGCATACTGTATGGACGGTAGAGAATCGTCATGAAAACTTGATGCAGAATAATTAAATTGTTATGTAACTCAGAGTTATCCGATGGGACTCGAGTGGCAGCTTAACCAGATTCGATTCTCGGCAGATATGTTCAGATTACTCTTGTCTCGCCTTCACCTCAGGCCTAATAGGAACCGGCTGTTAAAGTGAAGTTGTGTAAAATTAATTTTCAGTCTTCCTCAACTCGGTGAGGTTGCCAAAGACAAAGAATGTTAATTAGTAACATTTAAGGTGTGACATTAAAAATGTTAAAATACAGGGACATCATTTTATTTTTACTTCAATTTTTATTGTACCTGCGTTTTTTAATGTACTTCACTCCCGCCCCTACTACTAATGAAGTTCAACCGTCCTCCACACAGATCCAAAACCGCATATACAGTCATAGTAGCCTTAGGGTCATAGTAAACAGTACGTTCCAAAAATATGTTTGCGTTTTCCAGTGACGAAAGAGCTTTCAATATTGAATCATTTTCGCACACATACTGTCGTCCATTTGCCTACGTCGTATCCCGGTTTCCCCCACCACCTTTCATTCGCCAGGTAGTGGCTGGGCTGTTTTAGCTCTTTAAAAAAAAACATTAATTTCTGTTAGGAATTGGACGTCTACGTAATATTATACAACTGTTTAAAATAACTTAAATGATAGGGCCTCGTTAAGTAATTAACTGTCACGTGATTTCCTCCCTTTCTACGACCCTACGACATAACCACTTGGACGGACAGTAGATAGCATGTCTGAGTAATTACAGTATATCTTTTCGGATCGGGCAGAAGTGAAAATTGAATTTACAGTACGTAAGGTACTCTTTTATAGAGTAGGTACAGAATTATTTCAACATGAGTTACTAGTACGAAGGACGAAACTGGTAATTGGGATTAGGTACAATAGTCTATAGTGCGATGATATGCACATAGAACTGAAGCCTGTATCGAAATAAACGGCCACCATTTTCAAAAATGTGTTTAAATATCCATATTATGATTATTTTTCAGTTTAACTTCATTCTCTATGGGGTACGCTAATGTGCTGTAGACAGTATAATATACACTGCATAATGAATACGTCCACATGGACAGCTCAGTTCGTGACTAAAAACACACATTGTTAATACTGTACTGTATTTTGATTAAACAAAAAAATAATGAAAATTATCAAACTCAAAAGCGCAATATTTCCTAGTTTACGTAAATGGATGAACCAGCCTACTTTTCTTCCCTCCTATACCTAGTAAAGTGATTTGTTTATATATTACGCCAGTGTCATCGAACTCCAGTCGTGGAAGGGGGTAGCAAACGGCGTTGATTCAGAGGTATAGGCAAGTTAATATTAAAAATGTTATTAAAAATAAAATGATGTCCCTGTATAACTCATTGTATTTGCTCAATATTACCAAACTGAAAGCACACTTTCACGACCGACCAGAAACATGATACGTAGTTTCAAAATATAAATGAAATACTTTAAGTGAAATTTAAACACTTAACCTATAGGCCTACATAGGGTTTAATGGTACAAGTGCCTTTACTTTAAGGGGTGTTAGGAACGTGTCTATTTTCACACTTTATTTCAGAAACCTGACGGTAAATGTTGGCATATTTCTGTAAGTATATCAGCTACTTCGTTTATGTACCGTAGGCAATTACGTTACATGCTGCTTTGTTTTGGCTGACCAAGTAAATAGAATGACTGACTGAAATCATCTGGGCGTCACTACGACGTGCCTTCTCCTACAGTTCCGCTGTAGTAATGGAGACAGGATCCGAACGGCGCCTACCTTGTAAGCACTTACAACGGCTTTGCTTCTAGTAAATACAGGGACATCATTTTATTTTTACTAACATTTTTAATATTAACCTGTCTATACCTTTAGAGAACCGGAAACACCGCTTGCTCCCCCCTCCAAGACTGGAGTTCGATGATACTGGCGTAAAACACAAATCACTCTACTAGGTACAGGATGGAAGAAAAGTAGTTCATCCATTTACGTAAACTAGGAAATATCGCGATTTTGAGTTTGATAATTTTCATTAGGTTTTTCTTTAATCAAAGTACAGTACTGTATTAACAATGAGTGTTTTTACTCACGAAGTGAGTTATCCATGCGAACGTATTCATTATGCAGTATATATTATACTGTCTACAGCACATTAGCGTACAATATAGAGAATGAAGTTAAATTGAAAAATAATCATAATATTAATATTTAAACACAATTTTGAAAATGGTGGCAATTCATTTCGATACAGGCTTCAGTTCTTTTGTGCATATTATCGCACTATAGACTATTGCATCTAATTCCAATTGCCAGTTTCGTCCTTCGTACTAGTAACTCATGTTGAAATAATTCTGTACCTACTCTACGTACTGTGAATTCAATCTTCACTTCTGCCCGACCCGAAAATATAAAATTACTCAGACATGCTATCTACTGTCCGTCCAAGTGGTTATGCCGCAGGATTGTAGAAAGGAAGGAAATCACGTGACAGTTAATTACTTAACGAGGCCCTTTTATTTAAGTTAAATTAAACAGCTGTATAATATTACGTAAACGTCCAATTCCTAAGAGAAATTAATGTTTTCAGAAAAGAGCTAAGACAGCCCAGCTTTTACAGAGGGGCGAGCAGAAGCAGGTGGGGGAAATCGGGATGCGACGTAGGCAAACGGACAGTACCTGTGCGAAAACATGATTCAATATTGAAAGCTCTTTCGTCACTGGAAAACGCGAACATATTTCTGGAACGTACTATACTCAGTAACTCAGTACTGCTTACTATCTGCGGTCTTGGTTCTGTGTGGAGTTGGAACTTCCTTAGTAGAAGGGGTGGGAGTGAAGTACATTAAAAAACTCAGGTACAATAAAAATTGAAGTAAAAATAAAATGATGTCCCTGTACAAGTTAACAAGTTTTCCTTATTCTTCAGTGATAAACTAGCTGTATTAATAGTTTGTAGAGGCGTTCAGAGCTAAAGTGGATCAAGTACATGAGATGTAGTTTTGAGATAATAGGACTTAAAGTTAACTTGTTCTAGTGGATTACCTAATTTCACTAGCAATAATTTTATTGCTCCATTCTCAAATTCTAGATTTATGAAAAATAAACAATTGTAATGTTAATTGATGCAACGCTTTGGTGACTCGATCCACTATGGCTCAGAACATCGTGAGCAAATAATCTGAGCCGAAAGTGACTGGTGTCACCTACCGGCGAATGCTTGGAATTAAGACTTGATCCATTACTGCTCGGGAAAGATCCAACTTAAGATAATCAGAAAATGAATTAACTCAGTTAATGAAAATTTGTGACTTGATCCACTTTAGTTCTGAATCCCTTAATAAATTATATTACAAAATAACATATTATAAAATTGCTTATTAAATTTGTTTAATACAATGTGCAGACCTGTGGTTTTACTTCTCATAGGAGATTTGTTTTTCCATTTTCAGCGCTATCAAATCGTTACATATTTTAATTGTTGATGGGATCAACGTTTCAACTCTCATTATAAAGGGAATCTAGAATCGAGACATTACAGATAATGAGGGATTTATTATTTCATCGACCCAATTTATCTTTATTTGAGTAAATAATGCGCCTAGATTTATTAATTGTGTGTTACGTTGTTGTTCTTCTTCTTCCCTGTTTGGAAGTCGCTGTGTTCCGCCACCTGATAGCCTTATGTCCTTAAATTCTGAAACGTAACTTCAGTCATCGATGCCACCCTGTCTGTCTGTCTGTCTGTCTGTCTGTCTCCATAACCGCGCGTTCGTCCACAGCTAAAGTCGTTTTCTGTGCGGCTGTTCACACGGACACATTTCACAACATTCGGTCGATACGACATTTGAAAGTTTGCTCACGGGTAAATACCGTGAAGAAGTGATTGGCAAATTTAGCTACCGAAACAAACCACAAAATATAGTTTGAGATTATTTATTTTTATTTATTTAACCTGGTAGAGATAAGGCCATTAGGCCTTCTCTTCCCCTCTACCAGAGGATAACAACTACAATATTAAGAATACAATTACAAGTATAATTACAATTAATATTGAATTTACAAATGCAATAAAAATCAAATTACTAAAAGATTAACTGATTAATAAAAGCTAGACAGTTCATTGTAAAAATTAAGAAGAGAGAAAAATTTTTTTATTAATTAAGTAAAAATTAAACCTACTCTACGCAGTAAGAAAATGCTTAATAAGCTTGCTTTTGAACGCTACTAAATTCCGACAGTCTCTGATGTCACTGGGTAGGGTATTCCACAAGCGCGAGAGCGAGATTGTGTATGATGATGAATACGATGATGTCTTATGTGTTGGTATGGCTAGTATGCGGCTATTATGCGTGCGTGTGAAGAGATTATGATACGATGACAGGTAACTGAAACGGGAGGCAAGGTAGGTAGGTGTAGAAGTGTGAAGGACTTGGAAAAGGAGAACAAGAGAATGAAAATTTCTATGTTCGTTAAGCCGTAGCCAGTTTAGAGTTTGGAAGGATGGGGTAATGTGGTCAGCGCGACGGACATCGCAGACGAAGCGAACACAAGAATTATGAACACGTTGTAATTTTTGCGACTGGTTGACATTGAGGTCGGTCAGTAGAGAATCACAATAATCGAAGTGGGGCATTACTAGTGTTTCCACTAGTATTTTCTTGAGTGATAGCGGGAGGAATTTTCGAATGCTGTTTAAGGAATGTAGTATGGAAAGCATTTTTTTGGTAATATGGGTTACTTGGTAATTCTAGTTTAAATGCGTATCAAAGTAAACTCCAAGGTTTTTAACACAGGAAGCAAACGGGATTATTGTGTCGTTTAACTTGACTGGAACTGAGATTCAGCATAAAATGTTTCGTTCTATAAGTGTTGTAGTAAAGAAGTGAAGTCAGATACGTCACACCCTACACTGCTGCAGAAATACAATAACTGTCTACTGTGGACTCTATCGGTGTGAATAGCAAGGAATTCAGGATGATAGAGAGGGCCGAAGATGCGATGATTATGTTCATTTACGCTCTTCGAAGATGAAGGAAGATGCAGGATCTCGTGCACTCCGTGTGTGGATTTTCTGCCTCACTGTTAGTATTAGTACGTGCCCCTGTGCCGGTTCCTGAACTGCCGTGCACATCTTTCTACTCTGCATTTCACACGGCTCCTTCAGGGCTTCAAGTTGCCCGGCGCAACTGGTCGAGACACATGCTCCTTACATGTACCAGGCGGGTCTGCTCGAGTATTGATCCTTGGCGATATCTTGTGATAGTTGTGCAGCCGCGCCTGTTAAAACATCCGAGCCTGGCAGACCGCAAGTCAACACTGGCCCGCGAGCCCAGCGCAGCTGGCGATGTATCAAACATCACGTCTCTAATGTTTAAGCTTCTCGTCGTGCTCCTATAGAAACCACGGACGGCTTCAACGTGCGATGCAATGTAGCGCGGAGGCTCGAGTGGTAATCGACATTACTGATGTCCACACCTGTGGAGTAACGGCTAGCGCGTCTGGCCGCGAAACCAGGTGGCCCGGGTTCGAATCCCAGTCGGCGCAAGTTACCTGGTTGAGGTTTTTTCCGGAGTTTTCCCTCAACCCTACTTGAGCAAATGATGGGTAACTTTCGGTGCTGGACCCCGGACTCATTTCACCGGCATTATCACTTTCATCTCATTCAGACGCTAAATAACGTAAGATGTTGATACAGCGTCGTAAAATAACCTACTTAAATAAAAAAAAGATTACTGATTAGAGATCTTTAAAAACTTTGCAGTTTGCTTATCGGGTAAGTCGTCCGTAGGCACAGTTTACGTAAACCAGGAGTGCCAGACTTTTTTTGGTGATGTAGGGTAAAGGTTGGTAATATTGTGATATGTAATATTGTGACAGTTCTTTTTGAGAATTTATTACAATTTTACTGAGCGAGAGGAACATCGGTTTTTTGCGTCAACGTATAAAGGGAATGTTGGTGGACAAGTTTCTGCACAAAACCGGTCCTTCTCTCGCTCAGTAAATTTGTAGCAAATTGTCAAAAAGAACTATCACAATATTACTCGTATCATAAGATTACCAACCTTTACCCTACTTCTTCAGTGATATACTGAGGTACTGTATGTTCATGTACTATTTTGTTAATTTTATCGGCACTTTTATTCGAAGAGTCGTGAAATTTTACTTATATACAAACAACCTAAGCACACAACATAATAAAAGCTAGTTAGAACTACGTGTAGGCTATATTACGTGCATATAAACAAATTATTAATATTGTTAGGAAGTTCTTATTAAAATTAATTGTTCGTGATCTACTGTTACGGCAACCCTGCTGGTTCATATAATTGTGTAACTTACGTCACATATTATTTTTTTAATCCTCTATGCTCGACCATGCCGAAATGTAGTAATTATACACCTGGTAGTAGCCCTTTAATGCACCTCATTAAAGTACACCTATTCATTATAGTTCAGTTGTTCAGCCAATGAGAAATCACCATTGTAGCATTATAAAAGCGCAAGTATCGATTATTCTCGGATATGCTATCGAAATACAACTAGCAAAACGTCACGGAGGCTGGAAATCCAATACTGTCGCAGAAGGTTATGTTCTGTTACTATAATAATTAGCGTTAATTGTAAATAAATTCAATTTGTCATCTCGTTTTTCAATTCTAAATCAATTTCCAGGTTATATCAAGATTAATGTTCATGTTATTCTCTAGATTATATCAAGGTCAATGACATTCGTTCCTCGGAAAAAATCAATATTTTTCGCGTCTGCGCACATCTCACAATTTAGAAGGTCAGTTCCACTCCTCACTTCGATAACTATAACATGAATACTTATGAATATTACTATTTAATACGAGAAAAATTCGTACCGGCACCGGGAATCGAACCCAGGACCTCTCAGCTCTGCGCACTGAGCGCTCTTACCAACTGAGCCATGTCCTGGGTTCGATTCCCGGTGCCGGTACGAATTTTTCTCGTATTAAATAGTAATAATACATATTGGATACTTCATAGTAGCCGTGTAATATTCAATGAGGTGGGCGAAACCTCGTACAAAATGAATATGTGACTTATGAATAATTTCAAGTTAGAAATATGGTCGAGCATAAAAAGTAGTATGAAACTTGCCTATAATGGTAATTAAGACGCTCGTATGAAAATTATGAAACTCGCTTGCGCTCGTTTCATAAACAAACATACTCGCGTCTTAATTACTACCATTATAGGTTCGTTGCATAATGTACTATTATGGTAAAGAAATATGGCTGAAATAGAAGCGTATGAACCGCGCTTTTAATTTATAATTTCGTTTGTTTACTTCCTGAACATAGTGTAGCAGCAAGGGTTGCTAGTGGATGTTGCCCCTCATCTAACTTCTGTTGTTAATAGATTTGTCCAGACTTAACAGTAGAAATGTGTTCGGATTGTCTCGGTCTTCGTAAGTTGTACAGTCGGCCATATGCAACAAAGAAAACAAAAGCCGCGTTTAGGTTGAATTCCTGTTGCCGCCTTATGGACATAAGTGGAGGAAGCGGCGCGGTTGTAAATCATTCTTCGCTCACATTAACAGGTGACTGTCACGCAGGAAGCCCGGGGCGCTGCGTGGAGTTGCCTGTCGTGCATTTGGAGTGGCTAATGAGGAGGACTGTGCCGTCAAGAGAAGCGAGGACTGATATGTATTGAAGGGCATTGTTTTGTTTATTATTGTTGCATTGTCGGACCATCGGATCTGTGCCCCCGTAAGATATGCGAACTGAACCCTAATTCCTTCTCAGCCTCGGTAATTCATTTCTCTCCCTGCATTCCTATCTCTCTCTTTTCTATCTCTCTCCACCACTATTGACAATTTTGGGCCTTCTTGCAGGACAGTTTATTTGCGCTTGCAGTCCAGTGTTGTCAATTCAACATGAATACTGTAGCACGGATTGGCGAAAGAAATATTATTAAGCAAGTACGTAATAGCATTTTGCGATGAAGAGAAACAAACAGGTCAATATCTCTTTCCTATAAATAAGGCAACGAAAAGAGCAGCTGCGATCACTGGTGAGGCTTATTTTATTTCAATTGGTTACGTATTAAAATTAATTACTTAACTAATACTAATATAACATGTTATGTAATTATGTAGGCAGGTCAGAGCTCCTAATAAAGAAAATCAGGAGAGAGGGAGTCTGTGCAGGGGATGTAAAGCTAGAATCACCAGGAAAGAACAGACCAAGGGAATCTTTAATTCTTGTAGATGATATGAACTGATGTATATTTTAAGAAGAAACATAGGCCTACAAGAATTTTATACCTTGCAGAAAGAAGTTCCGACATTGAAGAAGTTACTGAAGCTTGCGAGAGAAGCAATAATTTCCAAGGTTGGAGAGAAAACTACGGGAAGTGATTCGAGACATGGGATTTAGTTTTAAAAATGTAGAAATACAAGATGTATTTTGAAAGAAATGATATTGTAGCATGGAGGGCCAGTTATTTATGACACCGTTTGACGGAAGTTTGGCAACATCCCTATTCGGCAAGGTTCGTGGCCTGCTGTTTAACGTGGTGGGAGGAAAGCGGGTGGAATGGAGTGAGTACAGGCGTTAACTTTTCCAAGAACGACGACAGCGCTGAAGGGGCACAGATCCGATGGTCCGACAATAATAGCCAAATTCAGATTTCTTAAGTCTTTTATTATTTTCTAAATCACCGACGTTCATCTCCCCTGTACTTGTGGACTATGTACTTCTTTCTTTCACGCCGCAAGTACGAACAGTTGCAGTGGCGATCTTTTAATTTTAGTTCTCATATTCATGGACAAGGTTATGAAGCTTTGTATCTCTTCTGAATGAAATCATGTTCGGCCCTACATGCCCTTTTCCCTTGGTCCTCAGCCGGATTGAAGGATGTACGCTGTATTTGTAGCCTTGAACCCTAAAATGGAGTGACAATACAGAATTAATTATTTACTACAGACAGACTTCTGCATGGCAAAAGGAGGCCTGTAAATATCTTAGTCCTGTCTACTAAATCTTACTCAATGGCATAATTAGGAATCCTATTTAATTATGGATACATAAACATTTTATGAAGTTTCCTTATAAGAATATTGCTTAATTTCGCACAAAAAATTAAATTCGGTGTTCTTTACATTTAAAAAAATATAACTTTTTGACTGTGGTCTTGCAAAAATATTACCGTATATTCCTACAAAGACTAGAGGACTATATCATCAATTGAATCTGAAGTTTCTCTGTACATTTTAACAATATTAGTTTTCTATCAACACTTAACATGTGTAGAGAAATTTGTGTAACAGTCTTCCATGCTGTGTTAATAATATAAACTAATATGCACCACAAAGCATTCAGGCTAATAATGTTACCGGATTAAACATTAGAATTAAAATTATGTATTGAAAGTGGTTTTAATATTAAATCCTTACTTTGCACATAAATATGAATCTTTGGCCACTTTAAATTAAAATTTCTAAAGAAAAATAAGATTTTTTCTTCAAAAACATAAATTTCTAATAAATTCATGCTGAAAACAAAATGTTGCGTCCTGCGCAAAAATTTCGAGTTATTTTGATAGTTTAAACTTATGATAATTTTTGACCTGGAAAGGCTTTAAACATTAACTGTTTTCTTAACAGCATTTCGTAAATAGGTGGTTTGCGAAAACTAAGTATTTCCAATCACAATGTGAAATATACTTTAATAGTTTACTTTCAGTCATTAGACAGTTGAAAAATTGCAATAGACAAATTTGTTCTATACAAATAAAACCCTACATTACAATATAAAAGAACTGATTAAAATTGTACTATTTTGAATTCAAATTCATTTATATTATAAAATAGGTTAGCAATTAGCCAAGTATATAAATTAAGCTTAAAAACAATATCCAGTCTTTTCACACTAGCGTCAAGCCTATTAAGCAGTTCAATCCAGTAACATTAAACCTATAACAGGGTACATCAAACAATGATTGGCTTCTTGTAAAAGTCGAGGACGATTTAAAAATAAGGAAGATAAAAGGAAGGAAATGAGAGGAAATTGCATGGATTAAAAAAAAGAAGAAAACATTTCGAAAAGGATTGATTAGAAGAACAAGAATAGGGGAATATAGAAGAAAGATGATGTAAAGGAAAAGAAAGAAATAAGAAAGGATAAGATCTAGGAGGGGAGAAGGAAGAGATAGAAACAAGAAAAGTAAAACAGATATTGAGAGGGGGGGTCATAATATGGAAAGCAGGGAAGTACAGTGGAGAGGAAGCTAGAAAAAAGACGAAGAATAAAATAATAGAAGAAGAGAAATTAATAGAGACAGAAGGAACGTTGAAGAAGAAGCGTCGAGAAATACTTTAACAGTCTTACTAATAAAAACTCTATATACAGACGTTTAACTGTCTTATATTTATACAGTGAGTAGCTCGTTTATAAGTCGTGTGTAAATTCCTTACTAATAATCACTACATACGTCGTGTATAACAGTACAACTGTTACACAGCTACGTCATAGTTTCGTCATTACTTCATTACGAAAGGTAATAGAACATCTGAGGTTCCCTATTGCATCCGGTAGAGCGCTCTAGTGTGCCGTTTTAAGTATTGATACTACAACTGGCTCTGATCGATTACCACACTATATTTTGGTCAAAGAGTACAAGCTACAGTAATATTATTCTAATTATTCTGTGCTCTTTGGTTTGGTCTTCTTTGGTTACAAGTCAACCATCATCATAAAATGACAATCGATACGAACAGCTGTTAGAGGGGCGGCCATTTTTTCTCTATATACAACGCTTAAACAAGGGGTTTCGTGTATATAACTACTGCAAAGCAATTCCCATTGTATAGTTACAGACTGTTTATATGTCCATTGCTTATGCATGGTTTATTAGTAATGTTTTCTGTCTCAACTCTGCATAAGCCTCGTATAAAAACTATACACGGTTTATTAGTAAGACCGTAAGAAGAAATGCAGAAAAGGAAATTAAGAATATGCTTACCTGTACTGATTGCTGTCCTTGGTTTATTTTAAGCTTTCTTGTATAGATCACGCTGTTGCATTTGCTATAATTTGCGGTTGATTTACGATGGGCAGCAGTATGAAAAACTTTTGATTAAAATTAGTCTGCCATGCGCAGTTCTAGGTGGTGGGGGCGTTTGAATAATCTAGCAGCAAAGAGATATAATTTTGTATATTCCCTCACAGGAGACGGGGATAGAAAAATCTAGTTGGAACTTTAATAGTTCCAGTGGTCTGACCCACATTCTCGTGTCAAGCAATCCACAAAAAAGTCCACTGAAGTTTTTATACCACAGAGATCCAGCAATCGTAAGCCGTTTGAGGAGTTTGGTGTGATGTGCCCAGCTTCATTTCATTTTTTAAAATATGAATTGATGTCGTCTTTAAGCTTTGTTGTTTCTTTTTCTTTGTTCCTTTGTTATGCACTTAATCTGGTTTTGCTTTGTTCAGTGTTCTTTATGTTTTACCTTGCCTTTTGTTAATATCGGAGCCCACGTTCTCCGGGGATGCATTGTCCACAACTGACGAAACAGAGCACAAGTTTCTGCCTCTCAACAGTGGCTACGGAGCCTGTGAATGATTTATACGGCGGGAATATTTATGCCGCACGTCCGAAGTGCAGCCAACTGCGAATCCAAACGATAACCTTTGTTGCAATTTCGTTCCTTCTTTGATGCAGAGGAGATGAAAAGCCGATCGTGATTTGTGGGAGGAAGTTGATCTGCAGACAGGAACACGTCGAGCTGTTCAGTCCCATACAGATGTGCGCGTCAATGTTTCGACTTGGTGAAATCGCGATAATAAGTAACAAATAATATACTGATTAGCACTTTCGGCGGCAGCAGTCACATGTAGACTTTTGTTCAGCCAACCGTTGTAGATTGTTCAGTCAGCAGCGGTATTGTGGCACGTGCGAAAATATTTACACAAATTACCTATTTAAATGTCACGTACGAAACAAGAGAAAATGAGCAATTTAATAATAATAAATTAATTATAAATATTTTACAATTAGTCTGTTGTAGTAATATCACGAGAGGTCTGAGATTGACCTCGAGTGGCATTTATTAGGACTATTTCGTGAATAAAATAAAAATGTAAACAAAATATATCCCTAAAATTCGATCACAAAATATTAATAACTTGCCGTACCCGTGCGCTCCGCTGCACCCGTTAGAAATAAATATAAAGTAATTACATAATTAAAATAGGACGTTTGATCCAGGGAACATTCGTGTTTGATACAAGGATAAATCGTTTAATATGTTACTTAATTTAAATTGTGTTTAAATAATTAAAATGCGATCATTTTGATCCAGAGATACTCATTTGGTGCAATGACAATTCCTTTAACATGTTTCTTATTTGTTATTACATGCAACCATAGTTTAATGAACATTGACATCATTTAGATTTAATGTCTATACTTTATTTTACTTGCTATATGTTTCCATTGAATTACGGTAATAACTTAATTTTAACCCTCCTTTTCTACGTATACAGTAAATGGCGTTTGGCCCACTATGGTTCTCAACCCTTCAAATAACTTAAATTATATTATATTATATTATATTATATTATATTATATTATATTATATTATATTATATTATATAATATAAGAAGTTACTTTAATAACATTATAGCATTATATCTAGAGAAACTACACTTTCCAATGGTGAAATAATTAATTATACAAATCGGTTAATTTAGCTTCCGATATTACTTCATACAAACACAGAAACATTCTCTGTAGGCTATCTTTCATAGCTTTCGATTGTTGCTGTCCAAGGCCCCTTATATACGAAGTCATTTGTTTTTTATTTCATTATACGGCCTTAGATGGCAGTTATTTTAATTTTAAAACTCATTTATCTCATTAAATATCAGTCCTATCAAAATTTTTCAAGGAATAAAACTTATCGCAAATTATTTTTAAAGAAACCTTTGTTATGTAACATTTTTCACAAAAATCAATAATAAGCGAGATATTTCGATTTATTTAATTCAGACCCCCTTATAACCCCCCCTTGTAAATAATGTATTTTGAATGCCATATAGCCTAAAATATAAGTTACAACGAACTTAATTTATATTCCAATTTTCATCGCAATCCGTTCAGCCATTATCGCGTGAAAAGGTAACAAACATACAGACAGACAGACAGACAGACATACAAATAAAAATTTCAAAAAAGCGATTTTCGGTTTCAGGGTGGTTAATTATATATGTTAGGGCCAATTATTTTTGGAAAATCGAAAATTACCAGAAAAATTTCGGCTACAGATTTATTATTAGTATAGATTGTTTATTAATGAATACTTAACCTATTCAGACATTGTGAAGTTGAAATACTCGTAGATGAATATCGATTACTGTAATAAAGAAATTCGATGTTATTATTCAGTAATGCCAATTGCGAAATACAGGTTTAACAATGTTACATGTACTGCACTTTTCTCTTATTGTTATAACATAAATACATTTTCATTATCTGCTGAAATCATAATTGAATTTAACAGTAACAGTGGGGACAGCTATATACCAATACGAGACATGTTGCTACAAAGTGAAGTCATCTCTGTATAGATAGGCCTAATTAAAACACGAATTTTATTACGCCATACGGAAGGCAGTTTGATGAAAAGACATTATTACTATGTTAGGTCATTGGGTTTGCTATGCGATGATGTTACATAAATTTGAACATCTGACTTTCTATTAATTGTTTCATTTCATTCACCAAATACAAATTTTATAGGCTACTTATAGGTTATGTTATCTGTGGGAGCAGGACCAATGCCAGCTGTGCCTTATTTCGACCGTTACTTACAATCGGTGCTACACGAAAGAATTTTTTATAGCTCGACAAACGCATTCTCGCTGTAGTGTGTAACGGAACTAAAGCTGCATCTACACAGTTCAATATTCCAATCGCGTATGCGTGCAATCTGGGAAGAATATTGAAAGAATCAAGTTTAAAAGGTACGTTCAATTAAGATGCTTGAAGATTTTGTGTCTACATGGTGCGCCGTTTTGAACGTCGTCTTCACTGCGTAAATATATTAATTAATATTAAATATCAATCTTGCATTCTTTGCTTTAAAGTTGAAAGAAAAGTTTAACCGTGTAGTTGCATCTTGATGTATTCATGACCATCAATTTACGGGGAAACAGTTGGCGACAACGACTAAACAAAAGAACGACCATGCGATAAATTGATAGCGATAAATCTAGCTGCAAAAATTATCGCAAAGTCTGACTGTGATTGGTTGGAATTCAAAATTTCATTACACTTCATTGGTCGAAAATGGAATGACGTCATATAAACGAAATAGCCTATGTAAATTCTGAATTCAGATGACCCATATATACCAGTTGGCAGTTTCAGGTAATGCGTCTGGAGATTAGAAGCAGCCTACTACTTAGACTGGTGAAAAATTGTGACTTCTCAGCCTTCGTTATAAGACGAAAGCTAACGTTGTTTATGAAAGATTGGCAAATTATACCACTTTCAAGGACCTTACGTAAGTAGGACATCAAGATCTTGGCTTTCCGAATATTAATTTTCAACTGCAGCACTTGAAATAATCACAATTCGTTTCATAGCTGTTCTAGGAGTCACTGAGCAGGAATCTATACGGTATGAATTTACGTTGGATAGCTACTTTCTAGTTTAGTAGAATCAGCTGTTACAACAGAATTCCAGATTGTAGATCCACATTTTGATCTCACTAATGTGAAGTATTGAAAGTGAAACAGGCATACAGAAGAAATATGTAATTGACCTCTATTCTAATTGCCCGAACGAGTGTGTGCGTGTATGTGAGATACACAGCAGTATAAAAGCTTTGGGGGTTTTCTTTAAGTACCATTAAATATATAAAATAGTTGACTTATTGTAAGTTACACATACTCCATATTCAGAAAAGCTTTCCGTGAATTTGTAAAGTATGTAGCACACAGTTCTGTTCCTCTCGCAACTTCGTACTTGCCCGCAGGCCTCAACTTGAACGGTCCTGTTATCACGGCTCGAGGCTCTTGGCTGCGGAACGATCCGTGCTCTGTGCAGATAGTCTGAAATGTTCAATTAACAGTATATATAAAGCTCTTGGCTTGAAAAGTAGTTTTAATGCCTCTAAAATCGAGTTCAGGTTTCTAGATTATAGCTTTCCAAGTGACACTGGATCTGGATTTCGTGCTCGGTTCTCAAAAATGTGGCAGAAGGAAAGCAATTGTAACGGAATGTGCGCCCATCTGCTTCGTGGGCTATTGTTCTCTGTGCAGATGTACGATAGTTGCTTCTGTTTTCGTAATGACATCTGCAATGTTCGGAGGTCGATGATGATGATGATGATGATGGATCACGGTCGTGGAACAGTACGCAAGATATAACTGATATGTACAACTTTTTTATTAGTTATTCGAAACGAGTTTACGTAAAAACCTAAATCTTTAATAGATTTTCTTTCTGGAAATATATTGTTCATGACATGACTGAATGTAACAGAATTCTCAATGAGCTATTTACATACTTAATTGAATGCAATTTACACCACGGAAATATGTATCTCCGATAAAGTGGGATAAGAGCATTATTAATACACGCGTATGAAAGTTTGCACGATGAGTGCGTGGCACGGGTCATATAACCACGCAGTATATTAATATGGCGTTATCACACTTGTATAGTATTTTATCTACACGCGTTCAAAAATAAAAAATAAAAAACGTAAGCAAAAATAATTTGACTTTTAAAAATTTATCTTCTTTTTGTGAGAAGCAGAAAATTGAAGCTATGTAGCGTAGTAGTTGCGACTTATGACACTATAAATCCATGGCAACCACAATGTTACTATATGAACAAAAGTTTGTTTTTACTGCAAATTTGTAATTTGAAAGTTTTTAGGTGAGTGACTCTGAAAGTTTGCCTTCAGGTATTGAAGAGCAAGCTTTAAAAAGCATATCCAGATCAAATTATTACAATTATTACATTGTAATATTATGCTATACTTAGCTTCAGTACATTTTGAAGTATACTGGAAGCTATCATTCATTCCTGAAAACGAGTGTCGTAATGGACTTCTGAATAGGATCAGACGCTATTACGTTAATATTAAGGCACAAGGTTGGGAAATGCTTTTTACAAAATCGAGGAAAAGTTTGAAAAAGAGTAGAGCGAGTTTTTCAGTTTCCGAGATTTTGTAATGTACTTTACAAACATGTATTGTACAATATTTTTTGCAGGATAGTATAGTTTGAAAGTAATATATTTAAAAATCTTAATATACAGTATGTACATTACACTATGAACAACTGACTTATGTTAGCAGTCTGGCCAACGTACAAACTTCACCATGAACATCAATGTGAAGAAGTAAAAATGATTCAGATAGCCTACTTCTGATATTTCGTGTTCAATTGGAATAATTTTTATTTCTTTTTGTTGAGTGAAGTTTGAATTGTTTAAATAAAGTTCAGTACATTCCAAATGCAGTGATTTTTTTTCGTATAACATACATTAACACTGCCTTTTGCGTATGAATTTTACATGCGTTGTAGCATACATACAAGGCAGTGGTTTTCATTACAACACTAGAGCAGTTATTTGTAATATTTTTAAATACTTATCTAGGTTGGAAACTCTGAATTCAGTCAAATCAACTTTCAATCGGCAGTTTTCTGTAACGACGAGAAAACACATCATCTTGCAAAAAATTAATTACTACATTTTATTAGCCAATATGAGTTTTTATGACCATGCCGAGGATCCAACCGGCGTCCATTTCAAGCTTTCTGAGCCTGAGAGGAGACTCTCAATATAATCTGGACATGGCGCTGCATTAGATCTGGAAGAAAAACAAATGAGCGATTGAAGAATCTTTCGAAGGAAGAAAATCTCTAGAGAGTCTTCGACCAAGATTTAGTTACAGTTTAGAAAGTGGTCAAAAATTATTGAGATTAATTACTAGAAAATAGCCTTGCTTCGAACCGAGAACTCGGCAGTCAAGAGAACGCAGCTGCATAGTTACATGCTGAACCTTGCCATGCCTGCTTTCACGACGGTAGGAAGTAAAATCCTTTACGTGGAACTACCAGATAGTTCAATATATTGATGAAATTTAATAATAATAATAATAATAATAATAATAATAATAATAATAATAATAATAATAATAATAATAATTTCTTCTTCTTATTCTTCTCTATCACTACTCATTACGGCAATACGTCACATCGCTTGGCGTATGGAGGGAGCGTAGCAACTAACGTTTTGTATTTGTTGTCTGCTCATTATATTTGAAATTCAAACAATATTAACAACAAAATTACAAATGCCTTTTCTATTCTTGTTGGTAAATTGTTACTATAGAAACCATTAAAACAAATACCTACATACGGTGCTGAGAAGTAGGTTGTTTCAATTAAATTTTTCATAACTAAAATTTGTACTACATCTTTAAATTGTTAGGTTCTGTTATGCAAATCTTCGAATGGTGATGAAAAAATAATGTGTATGACTCATGACTAAACGGTGGTTTTGTTTACTCGTGGTTTTAGGACACAAGTACGTTTCTGCGTAATAACCAGCTCGTACAATGGCAGCTGTTAGCCATTTGTTTTATAAATTATTACTTTCATATACTATGTAATGTCGAGTAAAGAAAAAACTATGTAGTTGTGTCCCATACCTGGACGATCTATTGTAACGCTATAAAACCACATCAGGTCAAGGCTGTAACTTTCTGAGTCTCTGCAACTCGAGTATTAATTCTTCATAACGATTTTTCAGTGCGCTCATCTACAGGACCTTCTAAACGCTTTTTTTTTATGTAATGGCTTACGACATCAATTAGGGCCTATCCATTATGGTGCTTCCACAATGCACCATTTAATTTTAATGGATTAATTTATAATTGCGGAAATTTAGAAAATAATAGGCCTAACTATACCAGTTTGTAAGAAAATGGCCGTGATGTTTGAATGAATGCAGTTATTGAAGAAGAATAACCTTTCAAGAAATAACTATTAACGCAAGTCTTTACACAAAAGTGAAAGCAAAAACTGGAGTTTTAACAATGTTGGAGTGTGCATGATCTAGCCTAGCGTCATTTCATATGAAAGAATTTCTACCACTTAGTCTAAAAAAGAATCTTATTCAGACGCTTGTAATGCCCCATTTTGATTATTGCGATTCCTTACAAACTAATGCAAGTTCACTCTTAGCTGAGAGACTACAACGTGTTCATAATGCGTGCATACGATTCATCTGCAATACTCGTAAATTTGACCATATAACGCCTTCCCACCAGTTACTTTCATGGGTGCGTCTGAAGAAACGAAGAACAATACATTCACTGTCTTCTGTTTAGCATCATGCATACTTCTACTCCGAATTATCTGTTATCGCGCTTTCAATTTCTTACAACTCTTCGAAATCGACATCAAGCACTTCTTTCTATCCCTCATCATAGAACGTCTCTATACTCATCCTCCTACACTGTAGAAATACTTCGCCTCTGGAATTCGTTACCTAATGACGTCAGAGACTGCCGGACTTTATCACAATTCAAAATTAAATTGGAAAATTTTGTCTTAGTTAATGTTTTTTAGGTATTGCTAGAAGTATTGATTTGTGTTTCTTTTTTCTTTTTCTTTTTTAATCTAGATTAAAATTGCAAGTTTCTTGTTTATGTTAGTTAATTAGTTAGGATACAATTAATTATGATACTTAATCACTCATTTAAAGTTTGTGTGACTGCAACCTGTGTATATTTTTGTGTGGATTTACTTTGTTTATAGTGTTTTTCTCTCTCTCTTTATTTCTTGTGTAGCTTTACTTTGTATATAGTGTATTTTTTTCTTTTTATTTCTATTATTGTATTTGTATTCCTGGTGTTGTGGAAGAGAAGGCCTGATGGCCTTAACTACACCAGAATAAATAAATAAATAAATAAATAAATAAATAAATAAATATGTATAAATCAGAATGAAATTCTTATACAGGCCTGTCAGAACTGCATGAAAACGTAAAAACCTTGTTAGATCGTTTTCGACATGTTGAACCTAGATCATTCCTCTTTAATTGTGAGAAGGAATGAAGCAGAATCTTTCCAAACTGCATCCTTAAAGCATCTCGAACTGAATGATCTCTTGGGAGGGAGGAATTGGGCCATTTACAGCTCGTAAGACAGGTCAGAATGAAATATTGGACTTGGCCTCGCTCTGAACATCACAGAAGAGAATGTCCACGTTCATGTGACGTCACACACTACTCTATGTCTTATATTTTGACGAAATTAAATGGCATGAATTGGAGAGAAATTTAAGGGTGAAGAGGTGGAATTGAGAGAGGGCTGAATTCTCATCCTCCGCTGCGGCCAACACAGGAGGTCGAACCCAAAGTCCAGAAGGTTGGATTGCCTCGCTCCGCCCCCGTTTGATGTTTTCTGTAGCTACCATTCCATCCATCACATTTCTTTCATCTCCCAGTCGTACAAGATGGCAGTCATCTTTCATTCTATTTAAATGTTGCAGCAATTTATTTTTGCTGTCATCCATATTTACGTTGGTATTAAAGTCCCTCCCTGGTGTTCTCTGCAGATACAAGGAGATACATTTTTCATACTGAATTTTCTTCTTGTCCGTTGATGAGTACAAGTCGCTGCATCCCGGATCATAGCTTTAGTTTGTTTCATTATTAATCTTGTTTTTCAAGCATAACTAGTGGCTTGTGCAGCAAGTGCTGCTGCAAACTGAGTTCGTTAGACGTTCAAATAAAAATTTTTCAGATTTATTTTGAATGAAGAATACTTGACTTTTTGATAGTTATTTCCTCCCATAATAATGGAACTTACTCCCTCTGAATGGGTTCTTTTAGGCCAAATACTTTTTCTTGAACCTATCCAACTTCAGTTTTTGAGTTTCAACGCGAAAACGCAAGTATCAATGTCAGGACGATAGCAGTAGCTATTTCAGGTCATTGTGGATTGTAGGCAAAAGTTAAAAAAAATGTCAGGTTTGCTATGCTTTCGAACAATAGCATTTTGGTATAGCTGCTGCATGTAGAACTTGAAATGTAGAGGGTAAAATCATTTTATCCTACTAAGACATCATGCTGAAATGATCTGGAGGGTACACAATTTTCTAGGCCTCTTATTTTATCAGTAAGTAATACTTTTTTATCTTTCCTTAGGAACTGTATTTTATGCGCTCTCTCGAGTCAATACTGAAGACAATGACACATATCAATATCTACACTACACCGCCATTAAGTATATGAAAAGGGCCCAACCCCACTGGGTTAATAAGTTTAGTATAAAAATATTTGATTTTTAATAACAATATTATTATCTTACTTAAGTTTTACAGTTATATATAGCCGCCACTTGGTAAATTATAGAAATGAAGATCTAAATTAAGATATTCTCTACATTTACTTACATAACCTCAAAACGTTTCACTTTCATGTCATCAATATAGCATTAATATTATGTATAATTAATGAATAATAGACGCATCATGACAATAGCTATAATAATATTTAATTTCTAATGGTAATAATGTCATCAAACCACCTCAAGTTTCGTAGATTTGAATATCCAATACACAGCTGTACTCAGAAAATTATACACTGCAGAATCAGTTTTTAATAACAAATTGAAATGAGCTCTAAATATGTCGGCAATCCTGCAGGTCATGTGTAATAGCCTTCGTGTAATAGCCTATTATTTATTGTAGTGTGTGTTTTGTTCTGAAATTCAATCAAGTCGGCCGTGATTCAATAAAATTAGTTCTCAAAACTGACAACAGATGGATTTCGGAAAATAGGAAAATTATGTAGGAAAATTGACATTTCACTGAAAACTACTACTTTTCCGAAAAACTTTGGGTTCCAAACTTCAAAATGAGGGGCCATTTATTAAAATCCGTTCAGCCGTTTTCCCGTAATTTCCATTACCAGTTCAAATTATAGGATATATATATATATATATATATATATATATATATAGATATTTATTTCCTTAGAAAAGATATAAAATCTGACTTTTGTTACGACACGTTCATTTGTTTAATTAAAGACCTCCCGGGAATAAGGATGTAACCAACAAAAATATAATTCACGTTTCAGGAGAAAGGAAAATAATTTCAGGGGTATATTTCATTACTAGCAGAACCATTTGGCCAAGTTTATTCTGCTGTTGAATGCAGTGGTCCATTGTTACAAACGAATGCTTCAGAATTATCTTTTCCACCCAAAATAGACATTTCAATAATTTGATGTTACATAGTACATGCATGCATGCATGCATGCATACATACATACATACATACATACATACATACATACACACATACATACATACATACATACATACATACATACATACATACATACATACATACATACATACATACATACATACATACATACATACATACATACATACATACATACATACATACATACATACATACATACATACATAAGTGTTCTGCCCAAGGGCAGGTCTTTCAACGGCAAACCCAGCATTCTCCAATCTTTCCTATTTTCTGCCTTCCTCTTTGTCTCCTCATATGATCCATATATCTTAATGTCGTCTATCATCTGATATTTTCTGCTGCCCCGAACTCTTCTCTCGTTCACCATTCCTTCCAGTGCATCCTTCAGTAGGCAGTTTCTTCTCAGACAGTGACCCAACCAATTCTTTTTTCTCTTTTCATCAGTTTCAGCATCATTCTTTCTTTACTCACTCTTTCCAACACAGCTTCATTTCTTATTCTGTCTGTCCACTTCACACGCTCCTTTCTTCTCCATATTCACATTTCAAGTGCTTCTATTCATTTATCTTCATTTCGCCATAATGTCCATGTTTCTGTCTCATTCAATGCCACACTCCACACAAAGCACGTCACTAGTCTCTTCCTTAGTTTTTATCCAGATGTCCGCAGAAGATGCTTCTTTTTCTATTAAAAGAGCGCTTTCTTTTCCATTGCTTTTGATGTTACATATTATTATTATTATTATTATTATTATTATTATTATTATTATTATTATTATTATTATTATTGTAGTTATTGTTTAATTTGATATTTCATATTCTGTTAATGCTTATGAAATCCAGAAAAGAAAAAAAGGTTTCCAAGCAAGTGTTTGGTCCCTAATCGTTTGAGACGTGATATCTTGAGCGCATCCTGAATCCCTATCATCTGCCACTGCGTTGTGCCAAACAATTCAAACAACGCCTTTCATAGCCCTCCGCGCAGCAACTCCACGATTCCAGTAGTGTAGGATGGCTGCTGTAGGCCTGTTCACAATAAACCGGGAACGGAAACGACAACGAGAACGGAAGTAATGTTGAAATAAATGTTACAGTATTTAAGAATATTTCCGTTCTCGTTTTCGTTTCCGGTTTGTTGTGGACCAGCCTTAAGTCAGTACCAGGAACCGTTTGTCTTGACAGTGCTCAAGAACGGCAGGCTCCACAATGCAGATAGGCTAAAGAGTGGAATTCCACGAACCCTGCAAAATGCTTCCTGTATCGTTCCCTCTTGGAATGACTTAAGGGGAGGCAGAGGTGAATATTTCAAAATCCACAAAATTTATCCGATTTGTTTGAAATTGATCATGGATACTAAGTATGTTATTAGTAGGCTTCGAGACTTCGGACCCGATAGAGCAGTTCAGTGGGAAATCCGCATAACGGCGTACTGAGTATAGTGGTAAAGCGTACAGTGGGTGGGGTACTGTAGAATGAATGACCACAAATAGCCTACGCAAAGAAAAACGCTCTGGATTTGAAGGTTCTGACGAATAATTTGATTTTCATACTAACCCATTTTCAAATTGTGTCTGAAACTATTACACGGTTAGAAAAGTCAGAGCAAGAGAGCCGGACGCCCTCTAATTAGTTGAGGAAATAAATAACACAGAGAATTAGTGAGACACCAAGTGCACCGGTTACTGAACGTCTAAAACAGAAGGGAAATCAATTTTATGTAAAAATAACGGATATGGAACATTATTGTATAACATAAACAGCAAATTAGTGGGCATAGAGTCACCAGAGAATAAAGGACTGTCTCTTAGAGACTGCAATGATGTTAAGTATTTTTTCGTTTTGCTCCTATCACGTCATGCGACGTAGAGCGCAGCTTTCGACGGTACAAACTTTGGCAGATAACCGAAAAAGATTTACGTTTGAGATACTGAGAATGTATCTTGTGGTACATTGCAATTCGGTACTGTAACTGCACTTCCTAAAGACGACCAAAAGGATAAATGAAGAAATTAAAATTGCTACATGCTTATTTTCACCATTAACACTGTGTATAATTAAACACAAATGTTTATAAAAGACAGGAGAATAAAATGCTTTTCACATTCTCTTGACATTATCATAGTGTAATTTATATTTACTTTCAGAATGTACATATGTGTGTGTCTCCACATACTACCGTACTCTACTCAAAATAGCAACGTTGTTACCTCAACACATTTCTAGCAGCGAGTCAACAACCTATAGTGCATGCACAGTAAACTTATTGTATCGGGTCCGAAGTCTCGAAGCCTGGTTATTAGTAATGGACATACCAAGTTTCAACTTTCTAAGTACAATAGTTCTGTAAATATTAATAATTTTATAAAACTTTATTTCGTTTGATATAAAATGCTCCATGCACCATATTGTAAGAAATGTTCAATATTTCTTTTTATTTATATGTTCAGAGAAGGTATATAAATAATAAGTATTAGTTTATTATGGGAATAATATAGTAGGCCTAATACAGTTATCTTGGTTTTAATATCATAATTTTAAGGACACAAAATAAAAAACTAACATCGGAATATGAAAATAAAGATAATAGAAATGGAAAAATACCAAATTTTCATTTTTTCTCCAGTTTTGTTCCAAAATTTCACCTCTGCCTCCCCTTAATCTTATTTAGTGCCTACGGTACCTAGCGGACTTATCACACGACGGAGGGACCTTCAGGTTTTGAACAATAGGGCCTCAAAGACGGAAGGTGTAATCAGGTACGACATGTTCAGTCTCAACACAGAAATTATCATTCTAACAGTCAGCGTGGTAATCTTGAATCCCATATAAATAAAGACGTGCTGAATGAAAATCTCAGGTGTGAACCCGCGGTCGCACGCTGCTTGTCCGCTGAGGAGCGAACTATGAACTCGCCGCATTCTCCTCTCCGGCGTTATCTCATTACTTATTGCAAGATGATTTTCTGATGAGACGCCGCCCCGGGCCTGCGCAGAAGCGTTCTGGTCTCGAGAGCGAAGTGCCAATTCGGCGGACAGATACGACAGCCTCGAAACCCACATTGCAGCAGAGAGCCGCGATCGCTGCGCCGCTTCTCGTTAGCGGCTAATTGATTGATACTCTCATTTCGCATAATGCGGCCACCACGGCCAGAGAAGAAACAGCGGCTCCTGCAAGTCGAGAATTCGTGCCTGGACGATTCTGTGAGGTTTTGATGGACGAGGCGACTGAAAGGCAGACCTTCTTGGTGGCGCATTGCTTATCTGGACGACTCTCAACATTTTCTGTAAATTAGTTACATACCGTAATTACGAAAGAAAGAAAGAAACAAACAAACAAAGAAACTGGTGGCTGTGGTCAAGGAGTTACATTATTTACAGTTGTGTTGATTCTCTTGTCGCTGCTATCCTTTATCGGAGGACTTCCTGGGTCTCTGCTCGTCAGTTTATTACTGATTTTGACGATAATCTATCATTTCTCATCTTATGTTGTATAACTGAAATGATTTTCCGGAGATTTTTGTGATACATTTTGTTACTAGCTGCACCCGTGCGCTCCACTGCACATGTTAGAAATAAATATAAAGTAATTACATAATTAAAATAGGACGTTTGATCCAGGGAACATTCGTGTTTGATAGAAGGATAAATCGTTTAATATGTTACTTAATTTAAATTGTATTTAAATAATTAAAATGTGATCATTTTGGTCCAGAGAGCAATCATTTGGTGCAATGACAATTCCTTTAACATGTTTCTTAATTGTTATTACATGCAACCATAGTTTAATGAACATTGACATATCATTTAGTTTTAATGTGTATACTTTATATTACTTGCTATATTGTTTCAGAAGTTACTGTAGTAACATTGTAGAATTATGTCCATCTAGAGAAACTACACTTTCCAATGGTGAAATAATAATTAAACAATTAATTAGGTTCCGATATTACTGCATACAAACACAGAAACATTCTCTGTAGGCTATGTTTAAAAGCTTTCGATTATTGTTGTCCTAGGCCCCTTATAGACGAAGTTATTTGTTTTTATTTCAGTACAGCTCCTTAGATGGCGTTGTTATTGTAATTTTAAAACTCATTTATCTCATTAAATATCAATCCTATCAAAATTTTATATAGAATAAAACTTACCGGAAATTATTTTTAAAGAAACTTTTGTTATGTAACATTTTTCATTAAAATTAATAATAAGGAAGATATTTCGATTTATTTAATTCAGGCCCCCTTATAACCTCCCTTTTAAGTAAAGTATTTTGAATGCCATGCAGCCTAAAATCTAAGTTACAACGAACTTAATTTATATTCCAATTTTCATATAAATCGGTTCAGCCATTATCGCGTGAAAAGGTAACAAACATACAGACAGACAGACAGACAGACATACAAACAAAAATGTCAAAAAAGCTATTTTCGGTTTCAGGATGATTAATTATACACGTTAACACCAACTATTTGTGGAAAATCGAAAATTACCAGAAAAATTTTGGCTACAGATTTATTATTACTATAGATTGCTTATTTACTATTGAACATTCATTAGTCAACTGTCCCTCACAAGTGATACCAAGGCAACGAGGCCAGGAGATAATGGGGTAGAGTGGCTAGTTCCTTTCCCCCTCCATTGCATATATTGCCGACTAGCTACATATTGCACTTCAGACTTCAGATGCATACAAACAATTGAAGGGTTCAGAGTTATAGTAGGTCAAGTGACTTTTATCAAAAACGGAGAAAGCAAGGGTTAAAGTTAAGTGAATATCATAGTTTAATGAAGATTGACATATCATTTAGTTTTAATGTGTATACTTTATATTACTTGCTATATATTTCCATTGAATTATGATAATAACTTCATTTTAACCCTTGTTTTCTACGGTTTTAGTAAATGGTGCTTGGCCCAGTATGGTTCTGAACCCTTCAATTGTTCTTCCTCTGACAGATATCGTCAAGTGAGATGTACTGCCTGATAATAGATGTACATATAAATTTAATACTAATTGTAATTTTATTGTTCATATTGTAGTTGGAATCTCCAGGTAGAGGGGCAGAGAAGGCCTGACGGCCTTATCACTACCAAGTTAAATAAATAAATACTACTAATACTACTACTACATGTCAGCCAGAACCTTAACCAGAGGATGCTTATGTACTGTTCCGTGTTATTTATTTATTTATTTATTTATCTCCATTATTACTGCCTTTTTTTGTTTCTTTCTTATTACGTCTGAAGTGATTGAACATTAAGGAATAACTACATTAAAAGTTCCTTATAGCAATAACTGCTGAATAAGTTTGCTTAAATCCGATACCCATATGGTACATTTACACCCCCTTCACTTCCGTTAAATCCCCAGTGTTGCCATTTATTGCAGCTTCACAATTCAGCGGAGGTTAAGAAAATGAAATTGAAGTGCGCGCGGCAGCCATGTTATTGTATTTCAAGAAACGAAGACAGATTAAATTCATGGAAGCCCCTAAACCGATTCCAGTGGCCACCTCTATTAAAAATGACGGAGGAAAAGCGCGATAAATTGAAGCAGACAGCGTGTGCCATGATTTAGTTAGGCGCAGGCTGCGTCCCTGCAGGGATCGGGCGGATCCTGCAAACAAGCTGACCCGGAAATTAAAGCCAGAAATTCACATCCGCGCCGCTTCCTGTCACATTTTAAATTTGATGAGAGTGTACAGCGGATTAGCTTGGAGGCCGAGCACTGGATCATTCATAAGTCGCGATGACGTCACATCCGGATCAATACGCGGGGCGCTGCGATCGCGAATGTGTTTCTGCTATTTCCACCCCCTCCAGAGCTCCATCTGCAGATTCGGCCAGAGAACTAGGGGTCGAAGGGGATGAAATGGACATTGATCCGGCATTTTTTGTTCCGTCATTGTCTTCTGTCGATAATTCGCGGCGGCGGCGGCGTCAGGTGCCACGGAACACTCCAAGTGATCCAGAGGCGAATCATCATGTTCGTGTGAACTGTGTTACTGGATGATGATTATGCGGAGAGATGAGCTTCCACTGCGATCAACGAAATTGCAGCTGTAAGATGCCAGAAGCCAAATCAATATTATTATTGGTTACTTAACAAATTGGGGTTTCTGGTGACGATGGAATTGGCGATGGTGACATCAATCTGAGGATCGGATAAGCAATTACCCAACATTCGCCTATAGTTACGAAAAAATTCTAAAACACAATCGGGTATGAGCGGATTTGGAACCCACGCCGGCCTGTTATCATATTAAACTGTGGCCGAGAATGAACCCCGTCCTCATCGCCGCGAAGCTGAGCAGTCCTCAAGTTCAGTACTTAAGAAGCTAAAATGTTTGGTGCGAAGAGATTACAAGGGAGAGGAATTGCTGATTATACATTGTACAGGGACATCATTTTATTTTTACTTCAATTTTTATTGTGCCTGAGTTTTTTAATGTACTTCACTCCCACCCCTTCTACTAGTGAACTTCCAACCGTTCTCCACACAGACCCAAGCGTATGCAGTCAAAGTCGCCTTACGGTCATAGTAAACACAAACAATACTGAGTTAGTGAGTATAGTACGTTCCAGAAATACGTATGTTCGCTTTCAATATATTGAATCACATTCTCGCACAGGTACTGTCGTCCGTTTCACTATGTCTCATCCCGGTTTCCCCCAACGGTTTCTGCTCGTCCCTCTGTAAAGGCTAGTGACTGAGCTGTCTTAGTTCTTTTCTGGAAATATTAATTTCTGTTAGGAATTGGGCGTCTGCATAATATAATACAAGTGTTTAAAATAAATAAAAGCGCCTCGTTAATTAATTAACTGTCACGTGATTTCCATCCTTTCTACGAACCTGCGACAAAACCACAGTAGATAGCATGTCTGAGTAATTTTATCTTTTCGGGTCGGGCAGAAGTGAAGATTGAATTTACAGCACGTAAGGTACTCTTTTATAGAGTAGGTACAGAATTATTTCAACATGAGTTACTAGTACGAAGGACGAAACTGGCAATTGGAATTAGATGCAATAATCTATAGTGCGATAATATGCACAAAAGAACTGAAGCCTGTATGGAAATGAATGGCCACCATTTTCAAAAATGTGTTTAAACATCCACATTACGATTATTTTTCAATTTAACTTCGTTCGCTAATGTGCTGTAGACAGTATAATGTAGGCTACACTGCATATGGATACGTCCGAATGGAAAGCTCAGTTCGTGAGTAAAAACACTTATTGTTAATACAGTACTGTAATTTGATTAAAGAAAAACCTAATGAAAATTATCAAACTCAAAATCGTGATATTTCGTAGTTTACATAAATGGATGAACTACTTTTCTTCCTTCCTATACCTAGTAAAGTGATTTGTTTGTATTTTACGCCAGTATCATCGAAATCCAGTGGAAGGGGGTAGCAAACGGTGTTTCCTGTTCTGAACCTTTAATCGAAAGGTATAGCCAGGTTAATATTAGAAATGTTAGTAAAAATAAAATGATGTCCCTGTAGTAGTAGTGTGGTTAATAGCAGTAGGGGTGTGGTATGTTGATGATGATGCAGTGGCCGTTCGTAGTTAACTTATACGGTTTACATTGTGGAAACGGACTTCAAATCTTGCAGTATAGGCTATATTCAACTCCCGTGAGAAAAATGAGAATCGAAATATGAGGAAAGATGTTCCTTTTTATACTGAAATTATGAATAAAATATAACTATGTACAGAATCGTCTCTTAATTCATATAAACTATTAAAAGAACAAATAATATTGTACATTATACTAAACATCTTCCTTGAAAACATTTGAAAAGAACGTCTGTTCTACTTTTTTTGTTGTCAGCAAACTTATCGATGACACTGGTTGAAACTGGAAATGTTCATCATAGCCTATTCCACTGAAAACGTTGCTAATGCCGAAAGGTCTCTTGTCTCATGCTAACCTTTTTATCCTCTTCAATGCAGAGAAACAACGCTTAGCCGCAAAGGTGGCCACACCATTCGTACTACACAGCTTGACGGCTGACGAGAACCGAATGAGAATTCCGGTCGTCTGTTGGGTGACAGAGCTGAGGGGGAATTAACTGAAATCCTGTTGGAAGAAGTAACATTTCAATCTCGGTTGTATTAAACAAATAAAGATTGTGGTGACCGGAAACCGCCACTGAAAGTGTAACAATTCGTAAATAGTAAGTTTGATCCGCTACGTACGGAGATATTTATTTCATTGTTTGGTTGGTAGTTCAATCTCATCTTCTCTTGTGTAGGATTGAACAACTTGTGATGTTTATGATCCTTCAGATTGAATCAGATGTGATTCCTCGACGCTCACTTACACAGGCAGTGAAACATGATGGACATGACAGTATTTTCGAATTTGGAACTTGCAAGAAGGTCGTCAAATGACTGTCTGCATTGATGAGATTGGACCAAGTGTGCAGGTTGTGATTTTGCCATCACATCAGTCAGTAGGATCAGGACAGCACAGCCTGTGGGATCCCTTCTGAACCCATAGAAACTGAACAAATAACAGTCGCTGGGGTGAATCTATTATCGCGTGGTACGAGGTGTAGGAGCAACATATGAACAGGTAGGCTTAGTGGTAGTGAAGAAAGAGTAATGGAACGGAGAAAAACTCTCTCCGGCGCCGGGATTTGAACCCGGGTTTTCAGCTCTACGTGCTGACGCTTTATCCACTAAGCCACACCGGATTCCACCCCGGCGTCGGAAGAATCGTCTCAATTTTAGTGGATAAAGCGTCAGCACGTAGAGCTGAAAACCCGGGTTCAAATCTCGGCGCCGGAGAGAGTTTTTCTCCGTTCCATTACTCTTTCTTCGTATGATGACGCAGAATATCTGCATGGAAATATATGTACTTCGGTACATTATAAGTTAGTAATATTAGTGGTAGTGGTTAGTAGTAATTTGAGTTTTTAATGAAATCATTAGCTAATTTTTCTTCTCCACACATTGCAATTTTTTTATATTTCCAAGATTCGTCTCTCTCTCTCTCTCTCTCTCTCTCTATTCACATCCATTTAAATAAGACGTGATTGCAGCGAATGAAGTTTTAAAAAGCGTGATCAGGAGTTCACATCCTTTCAGATCTAAAATACATTCATTATATTTTAATATTCACAAATGTATTATTGTTGACATATTAATAGGATAACTACTGAAGCTTTCCTGGCGACGTGATAATTCGAAATTTTCTCGGGCTTCCAGCCAGGTCATAAGTTGGTGATCCACCGAAGTTTCGAGGATGTTCATCTTCCTCATCTTCAGGGTTAAGTGATATGTGAGGGTACCTAGCTCCTTAATTTATAGTGCCAGAGGGATCACCAACTTATGACCTGGCTGGAAGCCCGAGAAATTTTTGAATATTAATAGGATGTTAAAAAATATCATCTACCAAATGAGCAACAAACATAGGTCGTAAAACTGCACCTTCGAATTTGTAGACTATTTTTATTAGACTACACATGTAATGTAAAGAATCGCAGATCTCAGCGTGTTTCCAGAACGAAATACTGTAGCATTCAAGACCAATCAGTGACTTCCAGACATTGTCAACTGATAGTAAATGCCTGTAAGCAGATTCATGAGCAACTTGCAACGGATGCAGAGAAAATACTAAGGATAGTTGCATATTTTGGTCTTGAGTTCATACACCATCCCGCAATATCACGGCCCACTGTATTGTTAAGGAAACAACGAAAATATTTAACATCTGAACATCAGGTCCGACAGGATATTAAACAAATGCGTATCGGGTGCGACAACATTGTTCTACAAGATTTGAGATGACAGTTGAATTCGATTGGTTAAAACTCGATAGATTCTTACGCTCCAGGAGCCAAATAGTCAATGAGATATCTCAGCCTTGACCGAACAGTTAGTATGAGGAGCTGGAGATCCGATTGCGTGGTTTGGGGCAAGCTCATTAAGGGTTCCCTTGTAATTGTGACTTAGACGATAGAAAATCCTTAAAAAATATTTTCTTCCAAATTGAGTCTCTTTGTTTGGCAGTGTGGAATCCTACACCACCTTAAAGAGCGCGGCACATATTTACCGTAAGGTGAGCATACCTGGCACGAGAAGCAAATAGAGGGTGGAGATCTGGAAGTGGGTTTTATCAGCATTCGCGACGTTTGTAACTGGGCCACTCGCAAGTCCTTGCAATGGCTAATCACACAGCTCTAAGTTTGCCACTCAGACCTTCTCATCGGCCCTCGGGCCCATTAAATGAACTCCAATTTTTAATAATCTTACACATTTGTCAGTGTGACGTCAGCGCGTTTTCAGTCATCCAACGCCTCTTTCTACTCATATCTAATTAGTCTGCATGGCAGTCAGTCTGCGGCCGTTCTTAGCAGTCTAATTACTGCTGTGCTCGTATGTAATATAACCTGTATTGGTTGTTTTAAATTATTTTATGCTCGACCATGCCGAAATGTAGTAATTATACACCTGGTAGTAGCCCTTTAATGCACCTCATTAAAGTACACCTATTCATTATAATTCAGTTGTTCAGCCAATGAGAAATCACCTTTGTACTGATTGTACCATTATAAAACCGCAAGTATCGATTATTCTCGGATACGAAATCGAAAGACAATTAGCGAAAAGTCACGGAGGCTGGAAATGCAATACTGTCGCAGAAGGTTATGTTCTGTTAGGGTCTACCTTAATAATTAGCGTTAATTGTAAATAATATTCAAATAAATTCAATTTGTCATCTCGTTTTTCAATTCTAAATAAATTTCCAGGTTATATCAAGCCTAATGTTCATATTATTCTCTAGATTATGTCAAGGTCAGTGACATTCGTGTTTCGGAAAAAATCAATACTTTCGCGTCTGCGCACATCTGACAATTCAGGTCAGTTCCACTCCTCACTTACATGACCATGACATGAATACTTTTGAATAATTTCAAGTTAGAAATATGGTCGAGCATAAAAAGTCGTATGAAACTTGCCTATAATGGTAATTAAGACGCTCGTATGAAAATTATGAAACGAGCGCAAGCGAGTTTCATAAACAAACATACTCGCGTCTTAATTACTACCATTATAGGCTCGTTGCATAATGTACTATTAAGATATCCGTGCCTTTTATGATTACTATATTACTCTGTAGTCTTCATTGTCTTCGGATTTACATTAACTTGTGTAGTCTTAATTTTAAAATTCCGCTGACAAGACTTGAATGTAACTAACTGCATTTGATTACAAAATGAAAGTCAAAGATAGTAGGGCCTAGATCAAGACTGGGAGGTAAGTTGCTTCTTCTCCTTCTTCTTCTTCTTCTTCTTCTTCTTCTTCTTCTTCTACAATGAAGACTAGGTCATTGTTGTCCCGTTCCGTCCCTCTCGTCCTTGGTCGACCCAGGGTGATAAATTTCCCACAGGGTGATAAATTTATCCTTGCCTTGGTAGTCTGTCTGAAGGCATTCTTTCTACATGATGCAGCCACTTAGGGCTGTATTCATAGACATTCTTAGCGCGGGCTTTCGGTGGATGATCAGCGAACTAACGTTTTTCGTATTCATAAACCAGTGTCAGCGATATGATATGATATGAATCCTGTTTAGCACGCTCGTAGCCCGGGCTAGCGAAATGTCTATGAATAGCACCCTTAGTCTTTAACTTCCTCGAGAACATTACTTTTTTGTTTTGAATCTGTCTCTAATCTCACTAATTTTAATTTTATCTAGAACTGTAACTTCTGCATTGATCTGAGGAATCTCATTTCTGCTGTTTTTTGTAGCCTTCCATCATGCGTCCTCACTACGATATAGCAGTGCAGGTTTTGACAAAATATTGTGAAATGTTATTTTAACGTCCTTTGGCACGTATCTCCCAAAATGTTTCCTTATTAGTCTATTTGCTCTGTATATTTTCTTCTAGGTCTAAGTTCTTCAATTTAATAATTAAATGGCATCGTAGTATTAAAAAATTTGGCGTGTTCTTCAGTCATCTGTCCGAAGACAGGTCTGAACCTCACAAGTGATAACAAAATAGCACTACTTGTGAGGCAACTAAGCCAGGAGATAATGGGGTAGGGTGGCCAGTTCCTTTCCTCCTCCATTGCATACATCGCCGAGTAGCTATCTATATCATGGCCGTCTATAACTATTTCAGTTCTCATTGCTAGTATTTTTCTTTAGTGTGTAGAATTGTCATCTTATATGCATGTGTGACATTGTTGAGTTTTGTTCCATTGTAACTTACAGCGGATTATCTTCACTATTGGTCGTCGGCAAAGAATATTGTTTTCCCAAGAGATATAGTTCTAGGCCTATACTTTGGCTGTGTTTTTTGTCATTCTTATAACATTTTATGTATGAATACATCAAACAATAGAGGAGAAAGACCGCAGCCTTGTCGAAGGCTTTATTTAGTTCTACATTTGTCCACATTCCCTTTTGTTTTGCCTCCTGATCTTAATCTTGTTGTGATCGTTTCAATATTTTGTGCGAGATCGAGCGTATTTGCTTGTTTTCCGCACAGAACCAATACGCGGTAAGTGTGAAATACCACATTCAGTGTTCCCAACGTAACACATAACAATTTCCCTCTTCTTACCTCTTAAGCGCGACATTCATTTTATTGTTTTAGGCTTTTAACATATTATTTTTAGAGACGTTTAACATAGTAATAATTATAAATTGGAAACTTACCACTGCAATTTCACCCAAATTGCAATGTTAATTATTGTTTTTAAATATTTGCAAAAATTAAGTAAAATCTACTACTCCACGAAACTTATTGCATTCCTGATACAAGTAACATTAAGGAAGCCGTAAAAAAATCAACAAGATTCCAGATGCCGATGTTATTACTGCAATATGTTATATAAGTAATATTGTTAAAATATTAAAATGAAAAATAAATCATTACATAACCTTACCGTTTGTTTTAAGTTCGCATTTATAGACTGGGAAAAAAAAAGACAGACGTATATCACGGCCTGCTGGAGTATAGTAAAGACAGAAAACATTTTATAGCAACAATGTTGAAGAAAGATATTTTGGTGTTCCGAAGTTGCCGTCATTAAACAGAAACCAAGATGGAGATTTCATTGCAACTAATTAGAAATTCGTCTTTTAGGTATATAATAAACGATCTTCGCACAAAATAATGTACGATACACGAGCGGTATGTTTGTTTTCATGTTCTCGGAAATTAAAAAAGCTCAACTACGTTTCGCTTTTTCAATCTTTTCCTCGACCATGAAAACGTCAACATACCGCTCTTGTAACGTATATTACTATTACAGCTTTAATAGTGGATGAAGAAAGAATGATGCTGAAACTGATCAGAAAGAGGAAAAGGAATTGGCTGGGTCACTGACTGAGAAGAAATTGCCTTCTGAAGGATGCATTGGAAGGAATGGTGAACGAGAGAAGATTTCGGGGCAGAAGAAGATATCAAATGATAGACGACATTAAGATATATGGATCATATGAGGAGACAAAGAGGAAGGCAGAAAATAGGAAGGATTGGAGAAAGCTGGGTTTGCAGTGGAAGACCTGCCATTGGACAGAACGCTAGGACTGAATTACATTTGCTGGGACATTACAATCCTCTGATATTTTCCATAGCTTGGTCCTGTTCATACTGTCTAAGCTTTGACATAGTCTAAGCAGAGGAGATATAAAAGAAAATTATATTGTTGTCACTTTTATTTGTTTGATACTGAATTATGCTTTACTCCGGAAATTGAACTGCACTCTTTCAAATGAGGGAGTCAGAAGCAAAGGGGTACAAGTAACATTTCTAAAAACATGAGTTAAGTGCATCCAGGGCAAACCAAATCATTTAAAATATGATATATGTGTTTTAACCACATCACACACTAAAATTGAAATTAAAAATTTTACGGAATTTGAGAAAGCTTAAATACTTCCACATTTTCTCAAAAATAACTTAAGTGCACTTACACTCCTTTGCTTCCGACCCTCTCAAATGTTATTTTACTTATCATTCTGACATTGCAAGATACAAATCATTGTCTGTAAATATTTACAGGATAGGCTATCTGCTTTCTTTTTAGGCCTCTAAAAATAGTTTGAAGTATTTCTTCTAAATAGATCGTACTTAAAGCATTATTATTATTATTATTATTATTATTATTATTATTATTATTACTTCTGAACTGAAGGTCCTTGAACGAGTCCCGGAGGCATTGCAACTTTTAAAAGTGGGTCACTGGTTGAGAAGATACTACCTACTGAAGGATGCACTGGAAGGGATGGTGAACGGGATAAAAGTTCGGGGCGGAAGAAGGTATCAGATGATAGACGACATCAAGATATATGGATAATATGAGGAGACTAAGAGGAAGGCAGAAAATAGGAAAGACTGGAGAATGCTGGGTATGAAAAACAAGACCTCCGCCGTGTCTCAAGTGGAAGCAATGTTGGTTATAAGTTCAACAAGCGTGCGTTCGATTCCCGCCAAAGAGGTGAAATTCCATCTCTCTTCTCTGTTTCCTTTATCCTGGGTTTCTCCTGTCTTATTTTAAGCAGGGGTCTGGTGCACCACGTGACTCAGGATCCTACTGTTAGCCAATGAAGAGTTTGTTCACTGTACTCCCAGAGAACGAAAAGGCCAAGGGACTACACCTTAAAAATCAGATGGTGGCGGTGATGTGAAGCTAGGTAGTCTGATAAAATAACAAACACCCCGAATTAGAAGGAATAATAATTCAACAAGTCTCTAGCTTTAACCAGTTGGAATGATCATCACACGCAAAAAATTGAACAAGTTTCTGGCTTTAACCAGTTGGAATGTATAGTCTCGTACACAAAAAGTTGACCACCAGTGTGAGCAAGAGAGACCCGAGCAGGCATTCGTCCCCAGACCTTGTGGCTCATGACTGAACTGCCGCATTAGGCCCGTAACACACTGGAAGAGTTTTCGCCAGCGAGAAATGTGTTGCGAGAAAATTCAAAGATTGATAACTTGGATTCAAATGGACGTCCACACACTGGAAGAGATTCTCGTTCGAGGCAAAAACCTCGCGCGAGTTTCTCGCTGGAATCGGTAGCTCAGCGAATTTTCTTGACACATTTATCAAAGATGTTTGACGATTGAATGTAGAAAAAGATATCACAGGTGGCGATGAATTGTATTGTTTTTATTTGAAAATGAGGAAAGATGACTGATAATTGCAGTCTGAAACTTATCGAACTTGTACGATGTCACCCGTAGGCCTGTTTATATGATACACGGGATGAAAACTATAAAAACACGAAACTTAAAGAAGAAATCTGGAGACAAATATCAGATTATCTGAAAATAAATAGGGCTATATTTTATTTTGATGAGATTTAATAGTATTAATTAAACATTTGAAATAATGTATCTGTATATCTTAAGAGTTTACATAATTTTAATCAGAACACAGCAAAGAATCCTCTATCATATCATGAATAGCAAAAAACTGTGATCCATTCAACCTGAAATAACGCCTAAACGTATCATCATTCAAATCGAAACCAGTGTCCAAAACTCGCCCTTATTTTCGTAAGATACAATGTGATTTTCAGATATTTCTGGCTTTAATTTTAGGCCTACTTTTTCTTTTCATTAACAAAATATGTTCATGTAACTCCATTTCCTCATCATCTGAATACTCAGATTCAACATAGCGTTCGTACGTAATTTGTAAAGTACGACAATATACTTACAGGTTATATATTTAAGTACGACAATATACGTAAATACATAACCTATAATATTTCCCCCAACGATTGATTACTATAATCAGAAAAATGCTTTCTGCATGAAGGCAGTGCATAGATGATCATAGCGAGGTGTGATCTGCGATAGCGAGAACTCTTCAAGCGTGTTACGGGCCTTAGACAAGATTCCAGTGACTTTGGGTCAGCTCCACAACAGAACTCAGTCTGAGACAACATAGTACACCACATTTGAAGCGTGATTCTAACTATTCGGCGTTGGGACTGCGCTTCAACTGCCTTGACCATTGGTTGGTGCGATCCTGCTAGAGTCTGCAGTAATGTTGGTTTATAGTTTTGCCGTAAAGTATCCAGGCGACGTCTTTACAGTATCAACGCGTTGCACATTCGTTGACTAAATCAATAAATGAATACCAAACATTGCTAGCATGGCCTTGGTTTATTTATTCCCAGATTGCAGCGTTAAGTGCCCAATAAATGCTTTTCCACGAGCGTTGATTTCAATCAGCGAATTTCTGCGTACACTGCTCTTCCATACCTGCAAGTGATGCGAGCTGCAGTCCTTGTTTGTTGTGTACACAACGTACTGCCCGCCTCGTGCAGTTTCACTACCACGGCGTACACTTCGAACAGGACGCGTATTCCAAGCCACGATGTACAGTGATTTGATCTGTTGATTTCGTATAATAATGATAATAATAATAATAATAATAATAATAATCATCATCATCATTAAATGATCTAAAAAAAAAAAGGTCAACGGAAATTGCGTTTCGATCAATTAAATGATCGATATATATTGTTTTCATTATGTTACCAACCATCAATATTGTTGTAAATTAGTTTGATCATAATCATGGCGACAATTCCGAATGCTACAGTAAAATATAAAAAAAGAAGTGGATCGAATTCTCCCTCTTGATTTAAAATGTAGGCCTCGAAATGGAAATTATGGAATTATAAATAAGTTGTAAACTTTTTAGTAGCTTTATCCATGAATAAAGACATGTAGGCTATGCTTATGTTTTTTTATGCGAATGTGGTTTACTTAGGAGTGAAATGTTTTGCGAAACATGCAATCCTGGGATGAGACTGAAGAAATTTAAAAGTAAACGAGATGAACTCCTGTGGAGATGTCATTGGAAATTACAAGGTATTAAATGATATATACAGGAACGCCGTATCCTAGCACTTTGTGAAATCACTCGGATAACGGAGAAGATGAAACAGAACATCTCCAGTGAGGTCCATGGTAAAATGCTAATTTTACACCAATGTTGTTTTTAATTCTTTGGTCCAGGGGAAAATATTAGTAAAAATGTGTTTTTGTCAAAGACTAGTATTTTCCCTGGACCAAAAATACAGTATAAATTGAGTAGAATTAGTATTTTATAATGTATTATAAAGATGACTAATATGAACTTCATTTTATTGTTGTATTAATACCAATGCTGTATTGTTTGAAACTTTAATGTTACTGTGTTTAAAGTTTAGCTATGGTTTGTTTCTTCAACTTTATTTTGAATAAAATTTAATATATTGTATAACAAAGGTGACTAATATGAGCTGAATATCATTATTGTTGGTTTTATTAAATTATACCTGTTTATAGTACTATGTATTTAGTATTGTTAAGATGGCATACCTACTTGATATAATAATCGAAAATATACAATATATAATCGATACTATGGAATACTCGGGGTGGATCCTATAATGCATCTGTTCCGAAATAAATACGAGTAATTAGGAAAGAAGAAATTAATCGAGGTGAATTAGTTAATATTGTGGGAAAATGAATGAATAAATGAGTGAAAGTGATAGTAACTGAATGGTCGAAATGCGGTACGTATTAAGTAAAACAATAATTAATGCAGACTGAAGGAATATTGCGGGCATGAGTAACGGAGTAATAGCAAATTATAAATGTGAATGATAAAAGTAACGGTGATTGATTAAACTTCATTATAAATATATGCAGCGCTACTTACTTCCAGAATTAATAATACAATTGGAGATGATGGAAATAAACAACGAATGAGTCCATTAATTTATTTGTAATTAATTTCTTTCGGAGTGAACTCTGGCATTTGTTTTTTTGTTGCTGTCCGAATATAGTTTGGAACCTTATAAATAACACCAATAAGACGTCACTCATGTGGAAACTAAGCCAGGAGGCAATGGGATAGGGTGACCAGTTCCTTTCCCCCTCCATTGCATACACCGCTGAGACTAGTAATACATAAAGGGTATCCCGTCACATGCCATGAAGGCTCTTGGGGGGGGGGGCATGGAAGTAGAGCCCCGTGCTTTCTTGACTAGAATGAGGTGGTGTGGTCGGCACCACGCTCTGACTGCCTTCTTAGCAGGCTGAGTGAACCTCGGGGCCGTTCTGGAAGTCTGGCAACGAGAAAAACTCATCACCACCCGGGATCGAACCCCTGACTTTCCAGTCCGTAGCGAGTTGCTCTACCAACTGAGTTATCCGGCCACCTTAGTATTATATTTTACTTGTAAATGAAGTAGCGCTTTCACTTTTTTCTGAGTGTACTTGCGCATGTACTTACGTATTTATATTTAGTTTATTTATTTTATAATATTATGTATATTTTGTCGAAATTTCGAATGCAAGTTATAATAATACCACAGTCTACTATATACAGTCACGAAGCTTGAGTTTTGAGGGTGCTAGAAACAATAGACTGTGACGGTACTATTTTGCATTGCCTGTAATGAGGCGATATTAGCGATCCTAGTGATGAGCAACTATCTAATGTTTGCATATTTACTACGTATTGAGCTTCGCGACTGTATATACTAGACTGTGATAGTAGACTACTATTCAGATTATTTTTGCCTATCTGCTTGTATAGCACTCAGCCATTTCTCTCGGGCCATTGCCGCAATAGAGCGCTACAAACATTGGACAAAGACTATTTTTTGCCTGCTTAACGGTACTTCATCGAAGAAAAAATGTAGAATCACTTCTTAAATTTCAGTGCAGCCGGTCCCCTTTCACCTTAGAAATAGGTATTGTTTCTGAAATTATATTTTACAATCCAAATTATTTATATTCACATTTTCATATAATAAATTTCAATCGTTGTATTATATTTGTTTTAATTTCATATCTTTCTATTTATGCCTTAAATATATTTATTTTTATTTATTTATTTATTTATTTATTTATGAGTGTAGGCCTACTTATGTAAGAGCTATTTATTTTGTGGTCGAATTTTTGCATTTATTTATTTTTGTGTATGTACTTGTGTAATTGTTTATTTGTGTGTGTACTTCATTATTTTATTTATTATATGTGGGTGCATTTAAGCATATATATAGGATATATTATAAGTAACATTGTGAATTAATTTATTATAAGTGAGCTTGTGCATTTATTTGTTTGTGAGTGAGGGAGTTAATTTATTTGTCAATGAACTAGTGGTTTCATTTCTGACAAATACTGTTGAGTACATTAAGTAGACCTAATGTTGCGTTAATTGGTTAATTTTTATAATTTTAATAAGGGCGTGAATGGATTACGTAATTACTGAGTGAATGTATTAATTCATTCATTCATAGTGTTCTGCCCAAGGGCAGACTTTCACTGCAAACCCAGGTTTCTCCAGTCTTTCCTATTTTCTGCCTTCCTCTTTCTCTCCGCATATGATCCATTTATTTTAATGAATATTAATTATTACAAAACGTATAATTAATTAATAGAATATTGTAGGAAAATAAACCTAAAAGCATCATTGCTGATTGAAGGATGTTAGCGCCAAGCTCGTAGGACACTTGTCTCAGTTCCAAAGAAAGTGCTGGTGCAGTGAAATGAGGGAGGCGTGACCCAGTGCGCTGTGCAAGTTGCAGCTGTTAATTTATCGCTGCACAACGACCTCTTTTGTGAATTGTGGCAAATTCGAATGTGACGTGTTGACTGGAGGCCTCATTAATGTGTTGCTACGGGCCTTGTCAGTCAGCGCATTTTATTACTTCGGGTGCGTCTGTCATGCGGACTGACAGCCCGACACCGGGCCGCTGCTCATTTGTTCTCGCGCGCCAACGATTTTGTGTCACATCCGGGATGCAAATGGGAAGACTGCCTCCTCCTGCGTCTGTCTTGATCGAGTGGCGCCACCTTCATTACGTGATTTCTCTCGAGAGCCACTCACTGCCATTATGACTGCGTAACGGCTGATGAAATTAGCAATAAAACCGCAGGAAGTGCGATCCTGCAACCCTCAAGATCTGATGCTTTTCCTTGCACATTATTATTATTATTATTATTATTATTATTATTATTATTATTATTATTATTATTATTATTATTGCCGTTGTATTACTTCAGAACAAACCTCTCACAGTGACTCCGGCTTCCTAATGATTCACTTCAACACTGCACATGCGCGCAACCTAAGTTATTCAGAACATTTGAACGTCGATAATGTTGTTTGTTTATTGGGTTATTTTACGACGCTCTATCAACATCTAGGTTATTTAGCGTCTGAATGATATGAAGGTGATAATGCCGGTGAAATGAGTCCGGGGTCCAGCACCGAAAGTTACCCAGCCTTTGCTCATATTGGGTTGATGGAAAACCCCGGAAAAAACCTCGACCAGGCAACTTGCCCCGACCGGGATTCGAACCCGGGCCACCTGGTTTCGCAGCCAGTCGATAATGTTTGCCAATCACGACTTCACTCCGAGTCCTTTCTGATCAGCGTTAAAGCATTTTCAGCAGATAATTTCTTCATACCCAAATCCTGATGTACGATGTCAAAGACACGTTCTTAAGTATTTTCGAAGTGCCTGATGTACGTTTGAACTCAGTTATTCGATCCTTCATACACGGCAACAATACTTTCTGAACTGGTCACAAAATTGGTCTTCCAACTCGTAGGTCATCTTTGATCTTTATCACACCGACCGATACTGAATTTTATAAAAATGGACTTTGTATCTGATAATCTCACGCGAACGTTTCTCAGCCAATGAACGAGCTCGTTGACGCCAGATTAACCAATGGGGATAGAATTACATCGCATGCTGCTCAAAATTACAAGTGATACCTTTTTTTTTACTTCTTTATATCGTCTCTGCTTCGATGTTTCAGCAATCAAACGATTACGTCATACTCACAGTTTCAACATTCAACAACAATTACAATAATTGCACAACTAATTAGTTATTAGTGTATAAGTAAAAGTGGTTTAAACATCTTCAAAATTATAGATAAGCAATGATAAAATAATTAAAAATAAAGTGTTGTTATAACCTCAAATGTTCAGCTGTTTTTATTCCAAGAAGCCTTTTATTCCTGTCATCTCTGCTTCGATTCGATTGTTCTTCTGGATTCTATTATAACCTCGAATGTTCAGAATTACAATTGTTCGCATTGGGATTAATTTTCCGAATGCAATTCGTGATAATAACTGTTCGCTTTTTAAAGTCATGTTTGCTGTCATTAGATAATTATTGCTCGACCTCCGGACTCGAAATAGTTATCATGACAACAAACATTTGTTAAGCTCAATTAAATTACCGGAAAACTTATCAGCACTCGTATTATAGAAGATAATTTCTTAAAAAAAAATTGATAATATACAATCGGCTAAACGTTTTATTATAAAAAATGAATTAACTATCGAAGAAGCTGTTCTTTACTATGGTCGATGTAGCTCAGTCCACAGACTCGCTGGGCTGCTGATCCGGAGCTGCGTTCGGGCTTGGGTTGGATCCCCCTTTGAACTTTGGTTTCTTCGGAGGTTTTCCCCAGTCGTGGGACTGAAGCCGGATGGTCTATGGCGAGTCCTTGGCATCAACCCCTTTGATTTGATTACCCCCTTTGATTTGATTACCTGGTAGGGTTTTTCCGAGGTTTCCCCCAACGAAAAGGCAAATGCCGGGTAATATTTTGGCGAATCCTCGGACCTCATCTCATCTCACTACATCTCGCTAAAATGTAAAAAAAATGTAAAAAAATTGTACAAAATTGTAAAAATTGTAGAAAATTACTGAATTGTAAAACTATAAAAATTTGTAAAAATTGTAATTGTAATATTGTAAAATGTTGACATGTTCCACATCTTAAAGCTTCATTGCTCATGTAAGATCTATGGAATAAAATAAATGAATGAATGAATGAATGGTAACAGTTTTCGCTTTTTTTTTATAACGAAGGTCCATAACAAAATTATGCCAGTATCCCTGTCTGTATATGCTACTCACAGACCCTTCCTCTTTGCCCTCCATACACCTCAGTGGTGTAGAGGCTGCAACTTGCACGACCACCTGTGTACCAGTTGGTTGCAGAAGGCCTTGACGTGGCTGTACCGTATAGTATTATAGTGTCGAACTGAAAAGAAACTGCTTGTAAGAGAGAATGGGTTTAGTGGTGAGAGACTTGGGGGGGGGGGGGGGTATGAACGGAACTCGCTGGTCTCATCTCTCCACTATTGAGCAGAATGCGGGGCGGGTAGGGGAGGGGGTTCCTGCTTAAAGCCGAACTCTCGGGCAGTCGGTTGGAGCTCGCTGGCTGGCTGGCGGGATTAGCCTTCCGTCACAAGTGCAATTATCGATACAGCTACATATCGATATATTTTAATAGCTGTGTTGCCCGTAGTTACATATTTAATTGATAAGTTGAACATACAGAGCGGGCTGTATCTGGGATTACAGAGCATATTGCATTTTTGTGCGATATTAAAAACGGCAGATAAAAGTTTGGAACTCTGTTTATCTAACATTTGGACGATATGACTGGCTGATTAACAGAGCGCCAGAATTAATATTGACGTAACAGTAATGAGTTGCTGTCTCCAAATCCCTCAAAAGTTCCCACATCTCTTTATATTCTGTGCAGAAACAAGATATTCTCCATTCCATCAATTTAAATTTTTTTTTCAGTTTAATCCTGGTTCTACATTGAAGTTCAAATAGCATTTCCGATTACAAAAGCAGAGTTAGATACTGATAGGAAGTGGAGAATAGGTCTACACTCTTCTGTGCTTGTAATTCTTCATTATAAAACCGGGGTTTGATTCCCAGGAAAAAACTGAAGAATTATTTCTCTTTGGAACTGTGTATGTAATTCTTAGCTTAAAATCAAGTGTTAGATTCCCGATAAAAAAGTGAGAATTTTCGTCCTTCCGTAGGGATTTGCTGTGTAACCATTGACTACAAGTCCAGAGTTCGATTCTCAGTACAGACGTTGAGATTATCCGCCATAAGGCTTGATGTTTACAGTAGGGTGTATCGAAATAAGCGGTTAAAATTTTTTTAAAGAAATTTAAAAAGTGGGGGGTCTAAAAAGTTGTTTTATGGATTAGTTATTGCCTCTACCAAATTTGGATCTCATACGAAGATTTCTAGCCGGGAAGCATTAGCTTTAAAGTTCAAGAATTTTATCTGAATATATATTTATTCCCAGTTTTGCTATACGGCTGCCAAACTTGGACACTGACCGAGAGACAACGCTCAAGTATACAAACATGCCGGAGGAAGATGCAAAGAAAAATACTGGGCATCACGCTACGAGACAGAATGACAAACGAAACACTGCAAAGACTGACGAACACTACTGACGCAGCAGAACGAGCCACGGCAACGAAGTGGACCTGGGGGAACATGTGGCGAGACTACATCAGACAAGATGGACCCATGCAGTCACGATGTGGGACCCGTACGTCGGAAAGAGAGGACAGGGAAGACCACGGCTCAGATGGTCTGACATGTTTACCAGAGAGGGGGGGAAACAATGGTCGAGGACAGCAAAGAACAGAGTTTTGTGGAGAGAACTAGGGAAGCTCATTGTAAATAAATAACGTAATCAGTGTTAATATATTGTAAATAGTAAAGTCAGTATTAGTGAAAGTGTAAGATAAGTTTTGTAAATAGTAAAATCAGTGTTGAGAAAGTGTCAGGTAAATAGTGTAAATAGCAATCAGTGTTTGTCAAAGTGCCGGTGTCAGTCTAATGTGGGTAGTGCAAGAAAAAAAATGAACAAAGTACGTAGAGCTGAGACTAGTTCAAGTCTAACAGGGTTATTAACCATGTCACAAAAGTAGTGTACACGACAAGCTCGCCTGGATTGGCTCACCAAGCGAGTACACTTGAACCATCCCTGTCGAGGGGGTTGTAATATTTATTATATTTTTTATAATTTCTGTTACTTTAAAATTTTAATATTACTTAAGTAGCCAGATAACTGAACAGAACTCGTAACAATATTTTCAGGCTGTAACAACCCAGAACTCATCACGGGGAGGTGGCTGCTATCGAGTTGTGCCCGCTCATCCACCGATTCATTATTTGCGTTCTGTTATCAGTGTTACTCCAGCCTAGATGAAATATACTCACCTTCTTTTTCATACCTACGTAATTCTTTCCTTCAACGAAGCTTGGAACGAATGTATGTATCTCTTGCATCACTGACCACTCTTACTAGTCATCCGACTGCCTGTGTGTGGCAAGGGCAGCAAGGGACATCAGTTCGTCCTAAATTTACGTCACTCAGTATTTTCAGAAGATCCTCAGTTTGATACGAGCCATCACTGGTGGCTCCGTGGCACTGCACTTGTTTCAGTCAATCAAGTCCACATACTCCTTAGCCATGAAATTTAATTCTGGCACTAGAAACTTGCGAACAGTCTTTCAATTATTTCTCCATGCCAGAACTCTTCGTGCTTCTAAAACACGGGCTCCAAAGGATATTTAAAAGTGAAATCCGGGTCCGAATAATATTTTTTATGCTCGACCATGCCGAAATGTAGTAATTATACACCTGGTAGCAGTCCTTTAAGGCATGTCATTAAAGTACACCTACTCATTAAAGGTCAGGTCTTTCAGCCAATGACGACTCAGGTTACAACTCTTCAGCCAATGACAGGTCAGCTTTCTACCGTTATAAAACCGCAAGTATCGATTATTCTCGGATATGCAATCGAAAGAGAATTAGCGAAAAGTCACGGAGGCTGGAAATCCAATACTATCGCAGAAGATTATGTTCTGTTACTATAATAATTAGCGTTAATTGTAAATAATATTCAAATAAATTGAATTTGTCATCTCGTTTTTCAATGTCTAATTTAATTTCAATGTTATCTCTGTAGGTTCTTATGGCCTAGCAAGGTCAATGTGCACATCTGTTCCTCGGAAAAAATCAATACTTTCGCGTCTGCGCACATCTCACAACATACGGGACATTGCTCCAGGTCAGATACAATAAAATTAATAATATCAAGTTAGAAATATGGTCGAGCATAGAAAGTCGTATGAAACTCGCCTATAATGATAATTAAGAAGCTCGTATGAAAATTATGAAACTCGCTTGCGCTCGTTTCATAAATATCCATACTCACTTCTTAATTACCTTCATTATAGGCTCGTTGCATAATGTACTATTTCCCATGAGCTGCTCTGTTGTATGGCAGCTCTTCTTTTCATTTACGTTTCATGGATCTTCCTTCCTTTTGTTTTTGCAGTTTTTTTTTGTTAGTACATTATCCAGACTTCCAATCGCCATTTTTGTACGAGTCCGTTGATCGACCAGGAAATTCCTTTTTTTATGGTGTTTTTCGCGATTTTTCACATTTTCAGTTCGCAAAGTCAAGGCATTTGCATGTTGCAATATCATAATAGTCTTAGGCTGTTGCGTCTGATACAGTTCAGTTTAGATTCATTAGATTTTCTTCTGTTTTCTTATTTTTAATACACTCTTAGACTAACGTTATTATGATAATTTAATATCGTATCTGTTATTGTTCTCATGGAAACGACAGGGATCGAAACGTGTTTCCATGTACTCATTACTTTATTTACAAATTTTTCTGCATTACGCACTGCAGGTTCTTTACTTCCTTCAGCTTTTATTTCTATGCGAGTGAAGAGATAGTACCTCATTACATCTCGCTAGGTCCGGAGTGTTCTGTTATCCATTTCTTTTGGGGTACCAAAAATATTCTCCGCCCTGACAGATGTTTTCTTTCTTGATTTACTGGTGTAGATTTCGCCATTAAAAACAATACGCAACACTCAAAACACACATACAACGCACTACAAGCAAAGGCTCGAGAGAAACTGACGAACAGAAAACAGGGAATCTGTGACAGAAAGGTCCACACCTGTGGAGTAACGGTTAGCACGTCTGGCCGCGAAACCAGGTGGCCCGGGTTCGATTCCCGGTCGGGGCAAGTTACCTGGTCGAGGTTTTTTCGGGGTTTTCCCTCAGCCCATTACGAGCAAATGCTGGGGAACTATCGGTGCTGGACCCCGGACTCATTTCACCGGCATTATCACCTTCATCTCATTCAGACGCTAAATAACCTGAGCTGTTGATAAAGCGTCGTAAAATAACCTACTAAAAATAAAATAAATAAAAAGTGACAGAAAGCAGAAGCGATAACCACCCCTTATCATCCCCCCTCTACACAGTACGCACCCTGATTTGAAGTATATTGCGTTGCCAGTTGGAAGTGTCAGTTCAGTCATCTATATTAAAAAAACACATATAACATATGAACGTTCTTAATATTCAGTATTACAGAAGGTAATGTTTTCATGTTTTTAGTGAGTTCTAAAAAATTTGGAAGTCTTTGCGCCTCGGTGAAAATTTAATCTAGAACTCTAATTTTTTTTTTTTTTTTGTGCACAATTGTCAGATATAATGACAACTTTTCCGCACTCTATGTTTTTTAAATTCGAAATTTAATTTTTTCGATACGCCCTAGTGTACAGTAACTGCCTCAAGCGATGGAACTGCATCATGTTAACCTCTTGTTACTTGCGAATATTTGATGTGGTTTAAGAATCGTGTTGATCACGTTCAATAACAAAAAAGTAGAAAGACTAACTTCGATCAATTACAGCACAAGTAACTTAACTGGAAGGAAAATACAGACCTGCCGAAGAGGTGACAAAGACGCTCGAGCACACAAACTATTCCGTAGTCATAGCAACCTTGCAGTGCGTTACGTTTACACGAGCATTTCTGTCGACCAAGAGTCGGCCCATTCTTTTTGCCGCTAAGTGTACATTATCATTTGTATTTCCGTCTTGCTCTAGTGATGCTTTTATGCACGATATTCAAATACCTGTACCTCCACACTCATTGAAAATTTGACACATGTTGATAGGAATTTCTTTTCTCATAATAGTCCACACTAAAATATGTAAACAATTTCCCTTGAATCACTCTATATGTATAATATACATTTCCTGTAAATTCAATAAAATGTGATATAAACGCTGTGCGTACAGAAAGTTTTACTCACTGTTCAGTGCAGCCTTTTTTATGGAATAGAGGTAATAAAATAATTACAGGTAATAAAATTATAATTTTATCAATCATCACCAAACTGCTGCTGGTACGTACAACTATTGTTTTCCTTCCTTTGCCTGAAAGACGTCTCTTGGAGATGACGTCATCAGGGTAGATAAGGTGAGAAGCTCAGGTCTCTGAACACTCTGACATGAAGGCGTAGAGGGGGCGTGAAAGTGGGACGCTCAATACAGCTACAAGTTGCCCAGGGGAAGACCCACAGATCATTGAATATGCGTGGCGTGCTTCGGAGGAGCGTCCTGGTGAGGAGGCAATTCCCAGCCATCGAACCCCAGGCACCAGATTCGTTATCTGTCACATTACTGACAATTACCATCCTTCGCTGTCCGTCGGGAGTTTGACGCAAGAAATGTGTTGATTACACTTTTGTGTGACATAACGGGATGACGATCTGCAACATGTATGTATGTATGTATGTATGTATGTATGTATGTATGTATGTATGTATGTATGTATGTATGTATGTATGTATTGTATGTGTGTATGTATGTATGTATGTGTGTATGTATGTATGTGTGTGTATGTACTGTATGTATGTGTGTGTATGTGGGTATGTATTGTATGTATGTATGCATGCATGTATGTACTGTATGTATGTATGTATGTACTGTATGTACTGTATGTACTGTATGTATGTGTTTATGTACTGTATGTATGTTATGTATGTACTGTATGTATGTGTGTATGTACTGTATGTATGCATGTATGTACTGTATGTACTGTATGTATGCATGTATGTACTGTATGTATGCATGTATGTACTGTATGTATGTTATGTATGTACTGTATGTATGTGTGTATGTACTGTATGTATGTATGTACTGTATGTATGCATGTATGTACTGTATGTATGTATGTACTATATGTATGTGTGTATGCACTGTATGTATGCATGCATGCATGCATGTATGTATGTACTATATGTATGTGTGTATGTACTGTATGTATGTATGCATGCATGCATGCATGTATGTACTGTATGTATGTATGTATGTATGTATGCATGCATGCATGCATGTATGTATGTACTGTATGTATGTATGTATGTACTGTATGTATGTGTGTATGTATGTGGGTATGTACTGTATGTATGTATGTATGTACTGTATGTATGTATGTACAGTATGTATTTTTTGTGCATTGTTTGAACAGAATATTCCATTGCAAATTAAACGTAATACTACGTGCCTAGAGTTACCTTATAGATCTATATTGTGTACTATTCTGTTACTATTCTAGGTTAGGTATGGCTAATTATTATTAGTGTAGTTATCTACGATGTGTCAATGTCAAGATAATATTGTTACTTCTTAGTCTAACTTATTTTCCTATTCCTCACCTATGAAATACTACAATCTGTATACATATTGTTGCATTTTAATATTTACAGTATTTGCCTATTTACTATCCTTCTTGACGAGCTTATTTTCGAATAAATTATATCCTGTAATATACTAAATTATTTACAGAATATAATTAATCTATTTTCGTCCCTTATCATGTGATTGTGGCTTTTACCCTCTTAATGTTTGTCTACAGTTCCGAAATAACTACTTATGGAGTAAAACAAAGTTAATATTAGGCGAAAATTATTTTTTTTTCTTAGAAAAGTATTGATTTGGGACATCGGTTTAGCTGCAGCGATAGCGCGTTTTCACCTGATACGAGCTGCTGTCGGCCGTCGGTTCGAACCCGCTCGTGTTGAACACCTAGTTGATTTTTCGGAGGTTTTCTCTAATTGCAAGGCGAATGTCAGGTAATACCGCAACGAATCCTCGGACTCCTCTCGCTGCCAGCAATTCAGTAAATTCTAGATAACTACGTAGTTGACATATTGTCGTTAAGTGAGCGATTAAGACTGCATGACACAGAGTGTAGCCTGGGTATGTTGTCTGGAATAGGATATGTCTGATACATTTCATTGTTTATGTAGTGATTTTGCAGAAAATCGACGCTTTTCAAAACATATGTTTTTAGTTCAGGTAGTATATTAATATATTTTGAAGACCTCAGTCGCTTACCTTCCCTCTTTGTCGGATTGCTAGAATAGAATAGAATAATTTTTTATTTATACTGGCAGAGTTAGGGCCTTCTCTTACACTCTACCAGGTCACAAAGAATACAAGCAGTTAAAATTTAACAAAAAGTTAAAGAACAGAATACTAATATATTACAAAAAAAATAATAATAGCATAATAAAATCGACACTAAACAACATGAAAATAATACCACAATAGAAAGAAAAGGAAGTAAAATACATTGGAATATAGTGAAAGCAACTCATTTAGTACAAATGGTTAATATGGAAAACGTAAGGAAGAATATATCAGAATGGAATGTAATAAAATAATAATAAAAAAGAAAAGAAATACGAAAATTAAATAAAATTGACGATAAAAAGGCTACGATAATAAATTCATCGGCTGATAAAGAGAACGAAAAGGGGAAAGGAAGGAAAAATAAATATATAGCCTATATTTTTACAAACCTATGGTAGAGAAAAGGGCTTATAACTGAGATAAATCTAATTCAAAACGTGTAATTTTAATTTATTTTTGAAACTAGACACTGTCCGACAGTCTCTGACAGTCTCTGCTAGCTCCTGCCTATCATAAGTACAAATAGCATAAATATCAGCTCGTGTAAGTGAGTTTTCAGTCATCTGAATAAAACAGTATGTATCATGATGTCCATCGCTCTGGGGTAGCGGTTACCATGTCTAGCCGTGAAATCAGCGGGGTCGGGTTCATATCCTGATTGAGACAAGTTACCTGTTTGAATTTGTCCGAGGTTTTCCCCATTAATCATACGAAGCAGAATTACTGGGTAACTTTCAGCGTTGATCTCGGACTCTCTTCGCCTTCATTCATTTCGTAATCCTGAGATTGCGGTCGACCAGCAGACAGCGGCGGACCAGTGCGGTGCGCCTTCAGGTCAGTATAGGGTGCCACAGGGTGTAGTACGCGATTTGCGAACAAATGAAGGCTGCTGTAGCTGAATGGATAAGATGGCACCAAGAAGTGAATCACGTACTAAAAGCAGAGCGGTTCAACAAGCCTCAGGCTGCGGTGCAAGCTTCGACCCCTGGTCAGAAATGGAGGAAAAGAGTGGAGTGGAGTCTTGTTGAACGAGTGGCTGACATGATGAAGCTGTCGAATAGTACATTATGCAACGAGCCTACAATGGTAGTAATTAAGACGCGAGTATGTTTGTTTATGAAACGAGCGGAAGCGAGTTTCATAATTTCATACGAGCGTCTTAATTACCAATATAGGCAAGTTTCATACGACTTTTTATGCTAGACCATATTTCTAACTTGAAATTATTCATAAGTATTCATGTTATGGTTATGTAAGTGAGGAGCGGAACTGACCTGAATTGTGAGATGTGCGCAGACGCGAAAGTATTGATTTTTTCCGAGGAACGAATGTCATTGACCGTGATATAATCTAGAGAATAACATGGATTAGTCTTGATATAACCTGGAAATTGATTTAGAATTGAAAAACAAGATGATAAATTAAATTTATTTGAATATTATTTACAATTAACGCTAATTATTATAGTAACAGAACATAACCTTCTGCGACAGTATTGGATTTCCAGCCTCCGTGACTTTTCGCTAATTGTCTTTCCATTGCATATCCGAGAATAATCGATACTTGCGGTTTTATAATGGTACAAAGGTGATTTGTCATTGGCTGAACACCTAAACTTTAATGAATAGGTGTACTTTAATGAGGTGCATTAAAGGGCTACTACCAGGTGTATAATTACTACATTTCGGCATGGTCGAGCATAAATGTTATTTCCTGCTCCCAGCTTCTCCGCTACCCGGCGTGTTCAGAGGTGTGTGTGCTATTGTATAGGTCCTCTGGCTTGTGGAATGTACACCCAGTAGGCCTACATGAGGGTTTCCTGCTTTAAATACCGTCGCTGCTACCTATTAATTATACTTTGCAAACTGCTGAGAAGGCAGCACAAACACAAATCATGGGCAGACTCATATGCATCCGGGATGGCAATACATTGCCTAGAATCGAACCCGGATCCATTAAATTTGTAGCTAGAAAAGCTACACAATATGAACAAGAAATACTTTTCAGCTAATATTTCATTCTATAATTATAAAAGAAGAGCTCTGAACGTCGCCCTCTGTCTGACGCCTGGCACCCGCTTGTCTAATTCGTTATTTAATCTCCGTATAACTTTCGCTGATGTTAATTCTATCGCTCTGATGGAAACGTTTTAACGTTCTGGCTAATAGGTTTTGTGTAAATTGCATGAGTGATATCCAAATTCGAGCACATCATGCCATGTGACATATTTTCAATGTGATGTGTAATAAACTAACTTGTATTCCATTTCAGTATAACTGACTAGCAAACATTTGAGTGGATTGGTTTTCTCTCCCATCCGTTGACTTACGTTAATAATAAACAGGCTGCAAAATATTATATTATAATCTAAAAGTAATTAATTTGAATGCAAACGCATCATCTGCGTTCGTCGTAAATGTGTATTATGATGACCTTTAGGTCTGGATGGAAGAAAATCTATCGGACTTACTCGTCTTCAGAGATCGGCTGGCTTCACCTTCCCAGCTGACCTGGTGATTTCTGTGTTTATTCCTCCTAGGGTATCTTCTGACTTGGATGTTGATGCATTCTTTTAACACATGATCGTATGAGTATGAAAATAAGCATACAAAATTTTTAATTCCTTGTGGGTACGGTTGTTTTTTTTTTCTATGAAAAAATAGTAAAACAACTGATCACTTAAGTTGTATTTTTTTTGTGCGAGATCGTGCGTATTTACTTGGTTTCCGCACAAAACCAATCCGCGGAAAGTCTAAAATTCCACATTCAGTATTACCAACCTAACACACATAACATTTTCCCTCTTCTTACCGCTTAAGTGACATATTGATTTTACTGCTTTAGGCTTTTAACATGTTATTTTTAGAGACGTTCAATATAGTAATAGGCTAATTATAAATTGGAAACTTACCACTGCAATTTCACCTAAATTGCACTGTTAATTATTGTTTTTAAATATTTGCAAAAATTAAGTAAAGTCTACAACTCCACTAAAGTTACTGCATTCGTGATGCATGTAACATTAAGGAAGCCGTGAAAAAATCAACAAGATTCCAGACTCATCATAGACTGGGGGAAAAGAAGACAGACGTATATCACGTGCCTGCTGGAGTATAGCAAACACAGAAAACATTTTAAAGCAACAATGTTGAAGATAGATATTTTTGTTTTGCAAATTTGCCGTCATTGAACAGAAACCAAGACGGAGATTTCATTGCAACTAATTAGAAATTCCTCTTTCAGGTATGTAATAAACGATCTTCGCACAAAATAATGTACGATACACGAGCGGTATGTTTTCTTTCAATTCTCGGAAATTAAAAAAGCTCAACTACGTTTCGCTTTTTCAAACTTTTCCTCGAACATGAAAACTTCAACATACCGCTCTTGTAACGCATATTACTATTTCCAGAAACTATCGAAGGTTGTTGAGTTTCAAGTCAGTCTGGGTTTGGTTGATGTTACCTGGTTCCCTTAAAACGTGGCCTGAAGTTATGTCTTATTCTCTGGGGATTACGAGAACAAATCCTTTTGTATGCAATGACACAGATCTTTATTAATTATAGTTGAAATCTTTATATATTTCTCCAGCAAATAATAATTCATTGTAACATTTTTGCAGCATCGTTAAGATTATCAATGCCACTTCCAAGATCGGTCGTTTCTTAATGCCGAATTTACTGAGGAAAGTCGCGGTTTTTGTATTATCCAATAATTGTGGATGATGAAGAAACTGCCTCACACGATCGCTCGCAGTTCCACGCCTTACAGACTGACCGCTTGCATCGCTTTAGGTCGTAAAACGAACGCAATGTGGCGCCAGTGCGTCATGGATTTTTATTTTATATTTCGAGGGCGAGAGAACGTTCTGTATGGAAGCTGTAAAAGTCCTGTTCATTGTTTTTGGTCTTGGAATCTGATTGGAAGGTCGTGTGGCCGCTAATTGTTCAGCAACCCCTGCGATGGGGCCTCTGCCTCCACAGGGCCGAACCGCTCGCCAGAGATGATACGGGACTGCGTGGCAACAGCATCTTGAAGTAAATCCTGCAACTGGCTGATTAGCTGACGCTCGTCGTCTCAAAGAGAGTTGTCTTGTATCAGAAGGAATGCATAGCCTTCCCTGGGTTGAAGTGAAGAATGTCCGACAAGTCCCGCATCATATCTTGTAATGGAAAGCGTTATTTAATGTGTTGGTCACACCATATTGAAGAAATTGTCTGAAACTTAGTTTTTATTGAGAAGCCTGAAAGCTTTTCTCTCTTTGCATTATATGAAGACTGCACACTTCGCATATTTTAATAGCATTATAACCAGACTTACGAAGTTCGGTTGGGTGTAGCCAGGTATGTACTGCACTAGCAAACTATACTCTATCCATACGGGCTATTCCATATGAAATCGATCAGTAAAAAACCTTGCATTTTTTTAACCCAGATAAGACTGACGTCCTATATATAGGACCCGGACGTTTTATTTTTTTAACATTGCTGTGTAAGATTTTCATAGTCGGCAATCATGATACCATAATCCTTATGTGTTATAAATTGCCTCCAATTTTTTTTCTTATATTTAGTCTGTCATAGTCAATGTTATTATCATATTTGTGTGAAACGTCCGGTGACCTATATGTAGGACGTCAGTCTTATCTGGGTTAATACTCTAATTTTTTCCGTGTTTATACAAGGTGCTGAGGAGAGTGCATTTTCAAAAATATACTGTCGAAAGTCAAACGGCTTTCGTACTATTGAGCGACAAATTTAGCGTATTTTGTAAAAACAAGCCTCTTTCAGCGCTCAGAACTCTGGAACCATTTACTGCAGAACATTGAACGGGAACTCATTTTGAAGCTGACATTTGGTAGGTTATGTTAAGAAGTAATCCTTATTTTTATTGTATGCAGAGAGACAGATAATTTGATTTTACTTACGTTTAGGCTTTTTGCCATTTTGTAAAAATGTGAAAAAATATTGAGAAAAAACCTTGCATTATTAAGAGGGATTCGGCATTGTTTGCTTAGTGGCTCGGCAATAAGTTTCGAGGGTATTAAATAAATTATTTTCACACGCCTAGACTTGAACGGCGCAGTACCGCACGCACTGGCCAAGAGCTGAAGATAGCGAGCGTTGGGCGTCATTTTACTCCTGTGTTTATGAAAACCTGTGATAAAGCAAGCCCAGCTATGCGCTACTAGACGAAACATCACGTGTTTGTCTCCTGGCCTTGCTTGTCTCGGCTAGCTCCCGCCTCACAGTCAGCTGGTTAGTTCACGCGCGTACTATTTATTTCCTTTATTTGATATTTTCAATACTTTCTTATCAACGTTGCACCAGTAAAAAATATGTTTATTTGTACTTTCAATGCGGAATCCAACCATATATTTTAAAAATATTTTTTCGTGGGCAAAGGCGTCTTAATGAAGAAAAATCTAAATTTCTCCATTTCCATACAAAGTAAGAAAAACTGTTTACATGTCAATATAAAGTTTAATTTCTCAGCATCAAAATAAACCATGATTTTGATCTTTGGGTGAAAGGTTTTCGGAGCCACAACAGTTCAAATTTGCTAATTTTATGAAAATACGATAAATTTAAATATTTTAAATTTAAACACTATGAAGTTCTGATGCCTCAAACTTTGCACAAAGGATTGTATCACAGTTTTCAGCGGACAGAAAAAGTTTGATTGTATTTAAAAATTGCAAGGTCAATTTTCTCTATATTTCGGTCGATTTGAGATGGAATAGCCCATATAAACAATTCATAGTATAATTATCCGCAACTGTGGGTGAATGATTTAAATCAGTCTCCACGTTACAATAATATGCACAGTAGAGAAGCAGTTTCATTATGTACTAACGTTTGCAGCAGAGTTGTGCAGTTTAATGAGCGGTTTTCAACGTGCCAGAAGTTATATCCTCAAATCACAAGAAGTTGCAATACTTCAAGAATTTGCTGATAACCATAGTAACAAATGGAGAAACATTTTATTGGAAATAATTATGTAATGTATATAATGTATAACTTATAGTAGCCTGTGTAGCTCAGGAACACGTGGGAGGCCCCTCTTTTCTTAGAAAATAAGCAATGAAGAAATGCCGTTTTCTTCAACACCTAAGTCAGTTATTTTTTCGATAAATGAACAATGTTGGTATACTGTGATATGCTTTCAAACGATTGAATTGCCTCCAGCAATCATTGTGCTGCGGTCCAGAATTTTGGAAATGATTGAAACCGTGTGATGTGTGGAAGAGTGATATATATACCAATCCGCATACGACCCTGTAGCCATTAAAGCAAATACGAAAAATGTCCTTGCAAAGAATTGTGAGTTTTTAAATATAATGTTCTGCATACGAGATGCACTGTTTGATTCTCAAAGCTATTATTTGCTTGATGACAGCCTATAGTAAGAAATACTGTATCATATTTCAGACTTGGTTCAGTCACGTCTTGTGACGTAGAACGGATGTTTTCTGCGTACAAATAGTTCTCCTGATCGTGGAAGGAGTATTTCTGTTGATAAATGGAAATGTACATTATTAAGTATTGTAACAAATCTAGAGACATATTACTACATATTTGATTTATTGCTTTTATACGTACGCGAAAATTATTTTAGATTGAAATTTACAAAGATTCTAATCCACAATTAGTGTATTTCTATATTATGTGCTTTTTTGTTTTCTTGTTCTATGGCCGTTGACAAGTATCGGCACCATCCGACTGTAGGTACATGTTTGTTGTGCTGGTTTGTTGACATTTAGAGCAGCGTTACTACTCTTCATTATAGACATAATAGTCCAAGCTGACACAACTTAGGCCTAATAGTTTCGGTACCAACTTCCTAGCTCTAATTTATAACATAATATTAAATTTTACTTTGGGGGGACAGCACTCACGTTAACAAAGTGTTCAAACTGCAGAAGAAAGCTGTAAGAATCATAATTAATTCCTGTACGAATGAACATTGCCGGCCTTTCTTTAAGAGAGAAAACATTCTGACTGTAAGAGGCCTTTACGTACGTGTATGTGTAAAACACTGCCCTTCTGCTATATGAAAAAATATTTTTACAATTGAAAAAAAATTTACATTTTTTTTTTCAAAATTCATTTCACTGTGCAGTGATGAAGCGTTTCCCACATAACTAAAAAACTATCCAACATTTTGTGATGAATTTTTTGTGTGTATTTATGCATATTATATCTACAGTATGATGCAAGATCACTTCTCTACCTTTGATAGATTGTCTGATAAAAAATAAATTCATTTAAAAAATAGTCGAGTATCAGTACTTTCTTCTAACACAAAAACTATGTTATTTATTAAAGAATGTAGTTGAAAGAGCATGATATTGTAAACATGAGTTTCAGTAATAAAATAAAAGAGAGAGAACATGAGAAAGTTAACAAGTTTATGAGTTATGAGGGAAACACTTCATCACTGCAGAGAGAACTGCTGCCATTTTGAATTTGTAAAATATATATATATATATATATATATATTAATTTTTAGTTCAAACGATTTTTTGTATGCATCATTTCCGATACGGGTTATGAACTAAACCTGTGAAATAGTTTAGGGAAAATCGTTGTACATAACTGGCATGAAAGAATACCTTTTCTATAGGCCTATCAGCGTATTTCTGTGTAAATCCCTAGATATGTGCAGCAGTATCAGCACTTTCTTTATACTTCGTGTAATGAGAGACCATCAGGTCTATTGACATAGGCTATGGCTAGTTTTATGGGATATTTTAATAACTTGAAAACATCACTTAGTTTAAACGTAGGCTAGATGTATTCCCATTATGAAAGCGCGTGTATATTTACAATGCCTGAAAGCTATTGTGAAACGTATTTGAAAATTGCATCGAAGAAAATTACAGAGTAATGTTTATTTTGTAAATACAGAGTATAGAAGCGAAGCATATCGGTAAATATTGCAACTAATAACAGATGTTATTGGCCAGGACGGAGGATCAAGCCCAGTTTAAAATGTTCGAGCTCCGCTACGCACTCCGCTGTGACGGATGAGGCTGGTCAGTGCTTCCTAACTCCGTGCAGAATAATCATAACTCCACTCCTCCCGATCTGTTAGACGCTGGCGTGTGCCCCGCCAAACACTCCCTCAGCAACCCCAGAACTTCGCAAATAAATACCGCAGCAGCACCCCAGCCACAAGAAGACGAGTCCACACCTGTGGAGTAACGGTCAGCGCGTCTGGCCGCGAAACCAGGTGGCCCGGATTCGAATCCCGGTCGGGGCAAATTACCTGGTTGAGGTTTTTCCGGGGTTTTTCCTCAACCCAATACGAGCAAATGCTGGGTAACTTTCGGTGCCGGACCCCGGACTCATTTCACCGGCATTATCACCTTCATTTCATTCAGACGCTAAATAACCCAGATGTTGATACAGCGTCGTAAAATAACCCAATAAAAAAAAAACAAGAAGACGATCAGCGATGTGGAAGTTCAGGAACCTGCCTTACCAGTGAGAACCAACACGGAGTGCATTTAAAACTTTGCAGGATGAACGAACTTCAGGATCCGTCGATAAGCCCGTCGTCGTCAACTGCAAGTTTGTATCTTCATAGAATGATGGATCTTTCCACTTCCAGCGTAAATGTTTAAGAATTTTCACTTCAACATTTTATTGGTCTTCCACTTTATCTTTAACCTTCATGTTGCAGTTCATTTCGTATTTCATTCCTCTCAACTCGTTATCCATTTAATTTCAATCCAAACCTTGTAATCCGTTTCTGATGTTATGAAGAATAGTCTGGTTTTGTCAGCTGAAATTTCGGAGTAGCTTACAGGTTCCACCACCTTTGGACGTCAACAAAACCAGAGCTTTTCTTTTATGTAAAGCCATCCCACACAGAAATTATTTTTTATAGTCAAATTTATGCATTTCCCAACTGTCATAACTAGGGGACATACTTTGTAAACAAAAAGAAAGGAATAATTCTCTACACGTGATTTGGTGAAAGTCTTGAGGATATCCCGAGAAATTCTAGCATACAGTTTTGACTGCAGCCGGGACTAAAGCTTGAGTTATTCGCGAGTACGTTTTGATTAACAGAAACAATTTTGAAACGTATTTCAAACGTTTATCTTGTTGCGAATTATTATTATTGTTATTAAATTATTATTATTATTATTATTATTATTATTATTATTATTATTATTATTATTATTATTATTATTATATCACTGTAATTGGCCTTGTGCTGTTGTTTTGCACGTTAATATTCTAAATAAATAAATAAAATAAATAAATAAATAATTATTATTTATGGGCGAATCCAGAAATGCATATAGAGTGTTAGTTGGGAGGCCGGAGGGAAAAAGATCTTTGGGGAGACCGAGACGTAGATGGGAGGATAATATTAAAATGGATTTGAGGGAGATGGTGTATGATGATAGAGAGTGGATTAATCTTGCACACGATAGGGACCGATGGCGGGCTTATGTGAGGGCGGCAATGAACCTTCGGGTTCCTTAAAAGCCATTTGTAAGTATTATTATTATTGTTATTATCATCATTGTTGTTCTTTTTCTTCTTCTTCTTCTTATTATTATTATTATTATTATTATTTTTATTTTATTATTATTTTTATTATCTTATTTATTATTATTTACAATTTTGGCTTAGACTACTTCTAGGAAAAAGCAAAACCACTGCTACAGGCTAAATTAGCCAGGCTGTACATTTCTTTGTAACTAGTGAATGTTTTCTTTTTTTCTTCTTTTCTGTCATCCTTCTTCCTGTAACTCAGTCCCAGCAGATGAAAGGACTACTATGATGGAAGATGCCGAAGCGTAATAAATTCCAAGTGTTTTAAGGGACACTGGGACTGATTTTTACAAAAAAATTGCCAAAAATCTTTTTTTTTGTGTGTGTTTTATGTACAAAAAAACTTCTTGGGCACTTAGTAAGAGTTTTTCTTTTGCCTCTACGTCTTCAGGAGCGATTTTTATATAGGCCTGATCCATATTGTATTGTATCACTTTTCACAGATTTGCCTTTTTTTCGAAAGTAGGCTACATTTTCGAAGTTCAATATGCCCCATGAGAATGCAGTTTTCAAGAAATTCAATGAAAATATTCGTACGTGTTCAAGCATATATTATCTGTGATGTAGTGTTGAGAAATGTTAAGTATCTTGAAAAATTAGGAGCTAAAAATGATTATATAAATAAAAAAATATGAATAAATTGATGTCTGAATTTCAAAAATTCATCGTGTGTAAACTAGCCTAGATATAATTGATTGTCAAGGTTCAGATATTGCTCGTGAGTCAGGGTCCGCATGGTAGAATACGAACTCGCTGTATTTAAATGTAAGGCGCATGGAACGTTTTGATTACATCACTAATTTGAATAATTAATTTAAATTAACTACGAAACTAGCAGTCCGATTGAGATTAAAATTTGCACACACCTTACTCTTAATGCATCTGACAAACCGTTAAAAGCTGAAATTGTAAAAATTTCAAAACTCAGTCCTGGTAATCCTTGGATAGCCGTGTTATGTTGCCGTACCTAGTACATTACTGAATCTTGATCTTGCTACGAAAGTCGTATATCTGATCTGGGTTGCATTTCTTAACTGATGAAATTGAATTGAGGGACGGAATAACTACACAAATGTACACACGGTGTAAATTAAGTAAATGTATCAAGTTTAATATACAATTACATTTAATAAATATATCGGACATTTATCTCAATCCGTTACATATCTCAGTTACAGTTCCTAGTATAGCCAGCAGAGAGCTCTCGAAATCATTGTCGCAGTGCAACCAGTATCTGGCAAGCATAATAAGCGATCAGTGATAGGGTAGGTTTGGTTTATTCAGGTTTTTGGTATGCCTTGGTAGATTTGTCCTGGACTGTAGTGAAGAAGGAATGCTTATCAAAGGTCCGGAATAAGTGCATAGTGCAAAACGCTGTTTATTGCCTGGGAAAGTGATCCGTCGGGTATTACAAAAAACGGAGGAATTTGGGATGCATTGGGTGGGTTTACAGCTTCCACAGTGATCGCATCATGTCTACAATTTTGAGGTTACTTTTAACTATCTAAATCATAATATATTTTATGCTCGACCATGCCGAAATGTAGTAATTATACACCTGGTAGTAGCCCTTTAATGCACCTCATTAAAGTACACCTATTCATTTTAATTCAGTTGTTCAGCCAATGAGAAATCTCCATTGTACTGATTGTACCATTATAAAACCGCAAGTATCGATTATTCTCGGATATGCAATCGAAAGAGAATTAGCGAAAAGTCACGGAGGCTGGAAATCCAATACTGTCGCAGAAGGTTATGTTCTGTTACTATAATAATTAGCGTTAATTGTAAATAATATTCAAATAAATTCAATTTGTCATCCCGTTTTTCAATGTCTAATTTAATTTCAATGTTATATCAATATTAATATTTAGTTTACTCTCTACATTATATCAAGGTCAATGTGGACATCTGTTCCTCGGAAAAAATCAATACTTTCGCGTCTGCGCACATCTCTCAATTTACGAGATATTGCACAAGGTCAGTTCCGCTCCCTAGTCAGATAAGAATAACATGAATACTTATGAATAATTTCAAGTTAGAAATATGGTCGAGCATAAAAAGTCGTTTGAAACTTGTCTATAATATAATTAAGACGCTCGCTTGCGCTCTTTTCATAAACATACTCGCGACTTAATTACTACCATTATAGGCTCGTTGCACAATGTACTATTGTATAGCGGGATCGAAGGTTCACCGTTATATGAAACAGTTACCGGTGTACTGTTTGATAATTCACGTTCTTTATTTTTATTTGTGTATTTACTTACTTATTCATTCATTTATTTATATATCTACTGCATATATTTATTTACTTATTTGTGTTATTTATTTTTATTTATTTACTTACAGTATTTATTGATTTATTCATATTCATTTACTTCTCTTTTATTTTTTATTTATTTACTTATTTATTGATTCAGTAATTAATTATTCCATTTATTTATTTCTTTGTTTGTCTACTGGGCATCAAGTAAAAGCCGGTTGCACATTCTGTATATAGGCTAACCTTCCGAAGAGCAGGTGAAAGTGTGCGGAGATGCCGCTGCATGGTTATCGATCCTCCACGGGAGGGGGGGTGGCGGGGGTGCAGCTCCTCTTTAAGCCTGCAGCAGGCAAGACGCACTCTGGCCTGCGATTTGCATTTTGTTTTGAGCGGCGGCGGCGTCCCCAGGGGTCGCTGCGTGGAGGGTAGCATTCTTCCCGCACATTGACCGCAGTTAGCGGTTACATCAGAGCTTATTACTGCACAGGGCAGACAACGTGACTGTTTAAAATTTCTCTAAAGCTTACAGGAGTGGACAACAAGGGTTCTTTGTTTGTCTGTCGTTTTTTTACTGTTTTTAGTTGTATACTTGACTGTCCACACGGTCCCTTTAAGCTGGCATTCTTAAAGTGGCTGTCTTCAGTGTAGGGTTGCTTACTATGACTTTTCTTCTACACTGTACTATTCCAGATTAAGGACTGTTCAACAGTTATTTAATATATCATCTTATGGTGCTATGGTGCCTCCCATGTGCACCGACGACAACGCTATATCGGCGGCAAACAGAACTACAGTTTCGGCGCGTTACCCCTAGCTTGATGCAGAGTCCAATAGCCGTCATTGGAGGAAAAACATATATACAGTGTTACCAAACTCCTGACACATGTTTTAAAAGTACCGGAGAAGCTGAAAGGTAGTTCTAATTAGGCCTATATGATGTATATTTCATATAGTTTAAGGGAAGGGATAAGTAGTTTAGAATACAAAATAAATAATGTGGGCACATATGTTTCACAAAATATTCCAATAAGCGGTTTTAGAACTTCAGCTAGAGCTAATGAAATGCAATCCCATGAAGCTATGCGATGCTGAGATTTACTTAAGTCTGTAGTTGTGATTTATTAGTACATTATGCAACGAGCCTATAATGATAGTAATTAAGACGCGAGGATGTTTATGTAACGAGCGCAAGCGAGTTTCATAATTTTCATACGAGCGTCTTAATTACCATTATAGGCAAGTTTCATACGACTTTTTATGCTCGACCATATTTCTAACTTGAAATTATTCGTAAATATTATTTTATTGTTATGTGCGTGAGTGCAATAGCCTACCTCATGAATTGTGAGATGTGCGCAGACGCGAAAGTATTGATTTGTTCCGGGAAACGAATGTCGACGACCTTGATAATAGTAAGATAAACATTAATCTTGATATAACCTTGAAATTGAATTCGACATTGAAAAACGAGATGACAAATTGAATTATTTGAATATTATTTACAATTAACGCTAATTATTATAGTAACAGAACATAACCTTATGTAACAGTATTGGATTTCAGCCTCCGTGACGTTTCCCTCGTTGTCTTTCGATTGCATATCCGAGAATAATCGAAAACCTGAACGTTAATGAATAGGTGTACTTTAATGAGGTCCATTAAAGGGCTGCTACTAGGTGTATAATTACTACATTTCGGCATGGTCGAGCATAAAACTATTTCTCTGTGTATTGTTAACGTGTGATGACATTCATTATCTTTCTTGTTATTTATATTATATTATTTTGACCCTAATGATCTGACTTTTATTGTGGTGTATTTCAGAATTGCTTTCATTGAATACTAGGCTATCACTGTAATACCTCGTGCTACAGGTAGCGCCTTAATCGTCCATTGAAAAGCTACATGACCTTCAAAGTAGCACGACACCTGTTTATTAGCAGTGATTAATATGGCTGCATACAAATACAAAAATTATGTTTTTAATTACTTTATCTTCTTTCGGAAAATTGCCTTCTCCTACTCTTCGTGTACACTGCGTCACTTGTTTCTATTTAATTTCTCACATTGTGGTCGGGCATAGTGCGTTATCTACTACCACTTTCATAGACTCTACTTGAAGAATGGTATGGTCGCCATTATCATGTTAAACAAGGTAACGTTTTGTGTTAGAAATGAACACTTCATAAAATTGACGAACTCAGGACGCAGCGCACATCTCGAAGCAGTTCTCCTCCAAGAAATAATGAAGCTTGAAAATGCATGGACCCAGCTGCTCGTCTTTTGTCTGGCTGATAGCAGTTCAATACTGCCCCTGCCGCGGCTCCTACCCTCTTCACTCTGTCCTCGTTCACCCCGCAGCGCTGGAATTATCCTCCCCGAGAGCGGCGCATGCGCGCACCCCTGCACCCCTCTCTAGTCCACCGGGTTGTCTTGCGCTCAGATCGTTATCCTCAGGCCTAAGATTTGCATAACGAGACTGTACCCCGCGGAGTGGGGGTGATGAACATTGTTGCTTAGGGTAGGTTTAATATATCGGTTATTTAATTACGTGCCGCTTGCTGTACAGTTGGGAGTGGAACCAGCGTGCAGGCTTAGACAAGATCGGGGCTCGATTTTAAAGCGATCTCCATAGTGACCGACCATAAGGTGCGACCTGAGCTAATTTCAAGTAATGCCTGTGTAACCTTGGCTGCAAAGTTTTGACTATCACCAGAGCGGAGCAATATCGATTTACACTGGGAGAAGCTCGACTTTACAATAAAAATTAGACAAATTACATAAATATTAGATGTTACCGACTTTGGCATCTATCAGTCTTACTAATAAACCGTGTATAGTTTTTATACGAGACTTAGGCAGAGTTGAGACAGAAAACGTTACTAATAAACCGTGAATAAGCTATGGACGTATAAACAGTCTGTAACTATACAATGGGAATTGCTTTGCAGTAGTTATATACACGAAACCCCTTGTTTAAGCGTTGTATATAGTGAAAAAATGGCCGCCCCTTTAACAGCTGTTCGTATCGACTGTCATTTTATGATGATGTTTACCTTGTAACCACAGAAGAACAAACCAAAGATTATAGTATTATTAGAATAATATTGCTGTAGCTTGTACTCTTTGACCAAAATGTAGTGTGGTAATCGATTAGAGCTAGTTGTACTATCGATATTTCAACACGCCACACTAGAGCGCTCTACCGGATCCAGTGGAGAACCTCTGATATTCTATTACCTTTCGTAACGAAGTAATGACGAAACTATGACGTAGCTGTGTAACAGTTGTACTGTTATACACGACGTATGTAGTGATTATTAGTAAGGAATTTACACACGACTTATAAACGAGCTACTCATTGTATAAGTATAAGACAGTTAAACGTCTGTATATAGAGTTTTTATTAGTAAGACCGTATATCTATATCTATCTTCTATATCTATATATATAATTTGAACTGGTAATGGAAATTACGGGAAAACGGCTGAACGGATTTTAATAAATGGCCCCTCATTTTGAAGCTTCGAACCCAAAGTTTTTCGGAAAAGTAGTAGTTTTCAGTGAAATGTCAATTTTCCTACATGATTTTCCTATTTTCCAAAATCCATCTGTTGTCAGTTTTGAGAACTAATTTTATCGAATCACGGCCGACTTGATTGAATTTCAGAACAAAACACACACTACAATAAACAATAGGCTATTACACGAAGGCCATGACCTGCAGATTGCCGACATATTTAGAGCTCAATTCAATTTGTTATTAAAAACTGATTCTGCAGTGTATAATAATTTTCTGAGTACAGCTGTGTATTGGATATTCAAATCTACGAAACTTGAGGTGGTTTGATGACATTATTATCATTAGAAATTAAATATTATTATAGTTAATATCATGATGCATCTATTTTTCATTAATTGTACATAATATTGATGCTATATTGATGAAATGAAAGTGAAACGTTTTGAGGTTATGTAAGTAAATGTAGAGAATATCTTAATTTAGATCTTCATTTCTATAATTTACTGAGCGGCTGCTATATGTAACTACAAAACTTAAGTAAGATAATAATATTGTTATTAAAAATCAAATATTTTTATACTTATTAACCCAGTGGGGTCGGGTCTTTTTCATATACTTAATGGCGGTGTAGTGTAGATATTGATATGTGTCATTGTCTTCAGTATTGGCTCGAGAGAGCGCAAAAATTACAGTTCCTAAGGAAAGATCAAAAGGTATTACTTACTGATAAAATAAGAGGCCTAGAAAATTTTGTAGTCTCCAGATCATTTCAGCAAGATCTCTTAGTTACTTAGTAGGATAAAATGATTTTACCCTCTACATTTCAAGTTCTACATGCAGCAGCTATACGAAAATGCTATTGTTCGAAAGCTTAGCAAACCTGACATTTTTTAAACTTACGCCTACAATCCACAATGACCTGAAATAGCTACTGCTATCGTCCTGACATTGATACTTGAGTTTTCGCGTTGAAACTCAAAAACTGAAGTTGGATAGGTTCAAGAGAAAGTATTTGGCCTAAAAAAATCCATTCAGAGGGAGTATGTTTCATTATTATGGAAGCAAATAACTATTAAAAAGACAAGTATTCTTCATTGAAAATAAATCTGAAAAAATTTTATTTGAACGTCTAACGAACTTAGTTTGCAGCAGCATTTGCTGCACAAGCCACTAGTATATATAGGCCTATAATTTGAACTTGTAATGGAAATTACGGGAAAACGTCTGAACGGATTTTAATAAATGACCCTTCATTTTGAAGCTTGGCATCCAAGGATTTTCAGAAAAATAGTAACTTTCAGTGAAGCTTTAGTTTTCCTACATAATTTTCCTATTTTCCAAAATCCATCTTTCGTCAGTTTTGAGAACTAATTGGATTTCAGAATAAAACAAAACACACACTACAATAAACAATAGGCTATTACATGAAGGCCATGACCTACAGGATTGCTGACATATTTAGAGTTCAAATTCAATTGGTTATTAAAAACTGCAATACTTACTAAAAATAATTTACAGGTCTGATTCTGCGGTGTGTAATTTTCTGAGTACAACTGTGTATTGGATATTAAAATCTACAAAACTTGAGGTGGTTTGATGGTATTATTACCATTAGAAATGAAATATTAATTAGTTAATGCCATGATGTGACTATTGTACATTAATTATTCATGTTAATGCTATATTGATGATATGAAAGTGAAGCGTTTTGGAGTTATATAAGTAGATGTAGAGAATATCTTAAATTAGATCTTCATTTCTATAATTTACTATATAGTATATAAATACAAAACGTACGTAAGATAATAATATTATTAAAAATCCAATATTTTTGTAGTTATTAATCAAGTGGGGTTGGGTCTTTTTCATATACTTAATGGCGGTGTGGTGTAGATATTTATATGCGTCATTCTCTTCAATATTAGTTCGAGAGAGCGCAAAAATTACAGTTCCTAAGGAAAGACCAAAAGGTGTTACTGAAAAAAAAAAGAAGCAGCCTACAAAATTATGTAGTCTCCCGATCATTTCAGCAAGATATCTTAGCAGGATAAAATGATATTAACCTCTACATTTCAAGCTCTACATGCATCAGCTATACCAAGACACTATGTCTATTGTTCCCACATGAAAAACCCACTGATCGTCCTGACATTGTTACTTGCGTTTCCGCGTTGAAACTCAAAAACTGAAGGTGGATAGGTTCAAGAAAAAGTATTTGGCATAAAAATACCATTCAGAGGGAGTACGTTTCATCATTATGGAAGCAAATAACTTTCAAAATGTCTGGTATCCTTTATTGAAAATAAATCTGAAAATTTTTTATTTTAACGTCTGATGAACTTAGTTTGCAGCATTTGCTACACAAGCCACTAGTATATTTACAAAACACCAGACAAGCTGCAGTTACACTGACGAGGGAATTGTTAATCAGCACATTTCGAAACCTCCCCTCAATCGCACATTAAAAGTCCGCAGAGACCTACAATACTGACAAGTTGGAACATGGCGTCAAGTAACAACGGTGAGAGCAGATGAGTTGCCATCTTCCGAAATCCTGAGACAAACTTCGTCAGCACTAGACTATACTGTTCAAGACCGGACTACTAAATTTTCTTCATTCATCTATTCGTAGTGTTCTGCCCAAAGGCAGGTCTTTCACTGCAAACCCAGCATACTCCAGTCGGTCCTATTTCCTGCCTTCCTCTTTGTCTGCCCCGAACTCTTCTCCCGTTCACCATTCCTTCCAGTGCATCCTTCAGTAAGCAGTTTCTTCTCAGCCAGTGACCCAGCCAATTCCTTTTCCTCTTCCTGATCAGTTTCAGCATCATTCTTTCTTCACCCACTCTTTCCAACACAGCTTCGTTTCTTATTCTCTCTGTCCATTTCACATGCTCCATCCTTGTCCATATCCACATTTCAAATGTTTCTAGTCGCTTCTCTTCATTTCGTCGTAATGTGCATGTTTTTACCCCATATAGTGCTTCACTCTACACAAAGCACTTTACTAGTCTCTTCTTAGTTCTTTCTCCAGAGGTCCGCAGAAGATGCTCCTTTTTAATTAAAAGCTTCCCTTGCCATTGCTATTCTCCTTTTGACTTCTTGACAGCAGATCATTAAATTTTCTTTTGTCACCATAAATCTAATGTATTTTTAAATCTTATATCTATAAAATGTACCAGAATCTTTTATGTCTTTATTTGGTAACTATGTTAATTTTTTTCATCACCACTGAATTTTGTAACTTTAGGATATTAATATTTTATATAATTTAAATTATTCATGTTACAAAACTGATTCCGGCACATTTATAGATATAAGATTTAAGAATATGTATAAAAAGGGAATCATAAAGATATAATGGAGAAATATGGAAATTTGGTGGGAAACGCTTTCCTCTGCATTTGATAGACGCCTGTTGGAATATTTACTTACCGCAACTGTACATAATTTTGAATATCTGAATATTGGTTCCTAAAGTAGAGGTAGGCCTACGTAGTGGATATTTATCACACTAATTCTGAATTAATATTCCTTTCTGGCCATATTTATAGCATACTACTCTGAGACGGATGTTCCCCTTAGCAAACGAAAACTGTACCAAATTTAAATGGGAGACTTTTTTCATCTTTCTATAGCACATTAATATGATGTCAGCTGATGAGGATTTCTATTGAATTGTTGTAATCAATGCATCTATCTTGTCTGGATTTCCGGAGTTTGGGTCAAATCTTTTGGAACACGCTGTACATTAAATCTATTCTCAGCGTAATGAAGATAGGGAGGAAGAATAATAATTTAATCGAAAAAAAAATATGTGCCTTTCAAATCAATAGCTAAACGAACATCGGATCCAGTTTTCTTTTCAGTTCAACAAGCAATAATAATAATAATAATAATAATAATAATAATAATAATAATAATAATAATAATAATAATTTTATTGGTAGAACAAAGATGCATATTGTTTTTTTATATAAAAAAGGTGTTTCTAGACTCTCCAGAAAAAGTACGTAGGCCTACTCTTGCTCAGGTGGCATTCCACAAAATTTTAAAATTACTTTATTAATCAGCAGAATAAAAAGTAAAAAGAGAAAAATAAAAATAGATGTTACAATAATTGAAACTTCATATTTTCTCCCTAAACAATAATTTTTAATTGATTTTTTCAAATTAGGAGCATTAACAAATTGAATGTTTGGTAATTTAGATGTTATCTCGTTATAGAGCCTTGGATCGAAATTGCTACTTTGATTACAAGCTACAGTTGTGGTACATTTAGGTTCCGCCAAGCATATGTTGTCTGATCTTTTAGTTTTACATTTATGTATGTATGTATTTATTCACACTTCAAATGGGTATATACCCGGTGGCAGTGGTAACTAATTACACTCAGTAATGACAATTAATAATAAACACAACTAATAAAAACAATAATTAATAATAATAATAATAATAATAATAATAATAATAATAATAATAATAATAATAATAATAATAAGGAGCATCCTAAATTAAATGAAGCATGGTCACTTAAAATAACATTTAAAGTAAATCTAATTTGTATCTTAACCCTAAGTTCGAACTAAGACCCACGAGTGTGACAGGTTCATACCTGCACAAGTACCTTTCAGCACTACACTTATTTCGCTGTCAACTCACTCACTGCACTGATTCTACCTGATTTCACTAACACTTCAAAACCATTTCACTGTTCAAATACTTTGCACAGCCACTTCACTGACACAAACACACTTCACTTACACAATAGACTTCACTGACACTACACACTTCACTGACACAACACACTTCCTCGCTGATAGAACACTTCAAATAACAAGATATAAATTACACCCTTTAAATAGTTATTACCGTCTATTAGTAAAGTCCTTAAGCCTATTTTTAAATACATTTTTGGTTATTGGTAAAGCCTTTAGTAAGTGTGCAGGTAAAGCATTCCAGTCCCTGATAGTATTGAGAATGTAAATTAATTATATTTCGGTTTTTATGTACGAAATTCAATAATACATTGTTATAAACTTTATGCATATGAAATACATTAAATTCAGAATACAACAGTTCTGAGGGATAACCAAGAGGTTTATTAAGACATATTTTTATTATTCTTTTCTGTAGCAGAGTTATTGGCATGAGGGAGGTACTATAAGCACTACCCCATCCTATAATACCGTATAGTTGTACTAATGCGAGGTAAATCATTCGTAAAGTATGGACAGTCAAGTAATTTCGCAGGATAACAAAATAGTGAATAATTTTTCTTAATCTATTGCAAAGAAAAAGGGCATGTTTATCCGAACGTAAACGTTGGTCGATTATTATTCAGACATATTTAACTTGAGGAGAGGAGATTCATTTAGAATAGGACAGTTACAATTCTTACACGAACAATTGGATGTGTGAATCGTTAAGTACAAGAGCGAATCAGGAGATTTCATACCAGCAGATGTTAACGAACTTGGTACAACAGTAGGTTTAGTACGATTGAAGACAAATACGTCGGAATAATAATACGTAGTTTTGTTGTTTTCCAGTCCCCCTTCTCAGAATTCCATTAGTTATCGCATATTTCTTATTCACGCTCTTCCCGTTACAACATTTCTCTGTGCTTTTCCCCTCATTCTTGTAATAATATCTGTTTGATGAATGAAAAATAAAACGCCCCGTCAGGAACGAAAGTCCGCTGCTGCTACTCGCCTTGCCTAACAGGTTGCGACGTTGTTTGCAGGTATTTCGTCTTTGCTGCAGGATTTAAAGAGGAAGCTCCATGCCGCTCGCCACAACGTATCAACTTGACAGCATCTTCCACTTAAATTTCACGTAGCCAACGAAAGCTCGTCGCAGGTTAAATAAATTAAGAACAAACTGCAGTAGCATATGACAGGAAGAGCTGTGCTGGGTTGTTCCAACATGAGAGAGGCAACCAGGACTTCGTCTTATTTCATACGAAAAACTAATCGCAAGATTTCTGCTAAAATCCTTAATCAGTTACAACACGAAGGGGTGGAGTGGAGGACAGCGAATATGTTTATAACAAGGTGGAACAAACACGACAGACCTCCTGCAGAGCGAACGTCGGCGAGTATCGACCTTCGCCATACTCGACTAACTTGGTCCGATTATTGTAAGGTTATTATTGTATATTATATATCACTGCCACAGGGTGTATACCAATTGTAGTGTTAATAAAATACATACATACATACATAGCGCCTGTAATGCACGACGCTAGTAACGACCCTAGCATTAGGCCTACTATACCAGGTAAGGTTTATCTTGTCTGAGTAGCAATAAAACCAAGTCCCTTTAAATGAGGGTGGATATTATAGGAGGGTTGTAAATTTTCAGGATTCCTTTCAAAACCTTGTTATTGTGCAGGCTGCCGGAACTCAGTTTCTTGAAAGACAAGCTCAGTGACGGAACTACACAGTACGAAGAGAGATATTTTGTGATTTTATTTTGCGCTACAGAATGTATCAACTAGTCCCTTCCGCCACTGGATAGATAGACGGCACCGCTCAACTCCCCCAACGCCATAACAATACAGACGAAGTAAGACATATCTCCTTTCTCTCTCTTTTCACAGTGAGACAAGATACATTACACAGACTTTATCCGTTCGAGTGGTTATATCGCATCCCGGTTTCCCCCACCCGTTTCTGCTGGCTGGGCTGTTAGGCTGTTTCCTGAAAGTATTTGCTGTGCGGAATTGGGCGTGTACGCAATAATATAAACTGCTTAAAGGAAAAGGGACCCGTTAAGTAAGTGACAGTCACTTGACTTCCTCCGTTTCGACGACCATGCGACATAACCACTTGGACGAACAGTAGTTAATGTAGCATTCCCAGGTTAAAAGACATCAGAAATCCCCAAAACTTTTATTTCATCACCACCATAAAGCCAAATAAGTTACGAAGAACTAAAAGCCACATTCTCTGCCGTAGTTTCATTATCACGAAAAATAAAGATTAGGCGTATGGCGCTGGTGGTGGTGCGTGCATGAACACGATAGTGGTGGGCTACTGCAATGTTAACGGAATTCAAATCATCTTGGCAACACTTTAATGAAACAATTGCTTGTTGTCTGTAGTTGTTAAATGTGCGGACGCCTTGTCTCCATTGTTTTGGTTTATAGCAGGTAGGATCTGCTGCAGTCTTCACAGCGCTTATATGGATGAGACCTCGCGTGTGACATACTTCACAGGCGGCCGGAACAGGTTTCCATTTAACAGTATGCGAAGGAATGGAATTTTGATTTCACACTTCTGGCGACATCACACCTTTGACTTCATTTATCTGTTTGGATATTTTGTTGGATTGGTAATAAATCAATACCGCGTGCACAATGGTTCCTACCTTGTTTCTGTTTTGAAAATATAAAATACCCAACTCTTCATTTGTAAGGCTGTCTTTATAATACTGTAGTCTATGTTATCCAAAAGAGCATCGACTTTTCTGCGCTGTAGAACAGATTTCGTAACTCATCTAGTTCAAGTATCTATTTCCCTCAAGCCCGAAATAATCCTTCATAAGTTGGCCTAGATTTATTTCTAGCACAAGTTAGAAGACGGAAGGACCAATTGGTGTAGTCGCAAGTTCACACTGTTGGTGATCTCTGTGTAGCTTACTGTGTTCCTAATTCCTTGATACCGTTTGTCTTCTGTTCTATGGTCACTGCAATAGGTTTGCAGGAAAAGGATATGTCTTAATGTTTTGTGCGAGATCGTGCGTATTTGCTTGGTTTCCGCACAAAACCAATCCGCGGAAAGTCTAAAATTCCACATTCAGTATTCCCAACTTAACACACATAACAATTTCCCTCTTCTTACCGCTTAAGTGACATATTGATTTTACTGCTTTAGGCTTTTAACATATTATTTTTAGAGACATTCAATATAGTAATAATTATAAATTGGAAACTTACCACTGCAATTTCACCTAAATTGCACTATTAATTATTGTTTTTAAATATTTGCAAAAATTAAGCAAACTCTACAACTCCACTAAATTTACTGCATTTCGTGATGCAAGTAACATTAAGGAAGCCGTTTGTTTTAAGTTCGCATTTATAGACTTGGGGAAAAAAAAGACAGACGTATATCACGACCTGCTGGAGTATAGTAAACACAGAAAACATTTTAAAGCAACAATGTTGAAGATAGATATTTTTGTTTTGCAACTTTGCCGTCATTGAGCAGAAACCAAGATGGAGATTTCATTGCAACTAATTAGAAATTCCTCTTTCAGGTATGTAATAAACGATCTTCGCACAAAATAATGTACGATACACGAGCGGTATGTTTTCTTTCAATTCTCGGAAATTAAAAAATCTCAACTACGTTTCACTTTTTCAAACTTTTGCCGCTCATGTAACGCATATTACTATTATTTAATGCGCAAGAAAGCCGTCGTTTTATTTAAAATTGTAAAGGGATAAATCATTCCTTATCAGTTTCTGTAATGATAGATTAAAAAGCAGAATCGTACGAATAGTGCTTATCGAGTAGAACAGAGTTCTGAGGAAAGTATTCACTTGGTACTAATATGGTAGGCCTATCACAATTTTTTTTGTCATATCGACCAAGGAAAAAGTTAACATCTGCGGAGGTATATTACTGGGTGTTGCCCAAGTAGTGACGTTACCAAAGAGCGTGGGTTTGCCATCTTTGTGTAACTATTCACCGCTGTCTTTGCTTCGATGCTGAATCTCCACACACTCGAGGTCGTGATAATTGGTCTAAGTTTTTCGACCGCTAAATAAGGACGTCACTCGCAATGCCCATGTCACGTGACTCCCAAGTCACCATTCATTTTTAATGAATTTTTAAGAGGTGAAACGTTGGGTCATTTCTTTCAGAATTTTCAAGGAAAAGTAATTCTCCTCAGCTTATTACGCCGAATTACATCAAAATATCCATATTTTTGTGTATCTGAAAACACGTTATTAATAGTAAGGGCCATTATAGGGCCGTAGAAATTGTTTTTTTTTTATTACGTTTAGCTGTATGTTGGAAATGAGTGCTCTGAGATCGCAATGAAATAATTAGAAGGCACACGATCCCTCATTATTTGAGGGAATTTGGAACTAGGACGAAGAGTCTATGTAAGCTCTAAGCCGGTTGGACACTTGTCTAACTCCGTTTCTCCCCCCTTCCGTTGGCCTAAAAGAACCTAGAAAATTCTGAGGGGGGGAAAAAACCGAAAATAAACTTAATAGCCATCACACGAGGGATAGGAATATCGGCCTATGTCAGTATGAACAACTGTAATTATTTATCGCCCGCTGGTAGCCTGAGTAAAAATTTAACACTACGTTTATTGAATGTATTACAGCAAGTTGAGTTCATACATTCCTTACATTTATGACATAAATTACGCATATTACGCGTCGTGTAGAAATCAACTTTTACGAATAACTTCATAGACATGGCGTCGACCGTAGAAGATATCGTGGCTGCAGTATTTATTTTAATATTGCCGTCAAATTTATTAATATTATTACAGAAACTGCCACTCAGCCACGCTGCATTATGGAAACCCAATTTCCGAGTTTTATAATTGTATAGTATCACATCAATTTATTGTTCTAATGAGAATTGCGAATAACATGAAATCATTATGGAAAATGTGCCAATTAGCAATTTTATTAACTGTCAACCCTCATTAACGATCCAACTCGATTGAATTGAAACCGTGACCTGTGTAGTGGACGCTGCTTCTGTTAAAAATGGTATCTTGCTCGCCGTCTGCTGGTTCCCATGACACGCTTAGGAGACGGAGAAATTGATATTATTCAGCTGAGGAACTGAACACACGGCTATGCAAACTATCGGGCGTAGATGAGTGGGGTGGTGCTTACCGATGCCGTCGGTTGTTTCATTCATTCTGCCCAAGGTCAGGTCCTTCGCTGCATGTCCAGCATTCTCCAGTCTTTCCTATTTTATGCCTTCCTCTTAGTCTCCGCATAAGACCCAAATATCTTAACGTTGTCTATCGTCTGATATCGTCTTCCTTGAACTTTTCTCCCGTTCACCACTCTTTCCAGTGCATACTTCAGTAGGAAGTTCTTCTTAGACAGTGATCCAGGCAATTTCTTTTTCTCTTCCTGATCAGTTTCAGCATCATTCTTTCTTCACCCATTCTTTCTATCACAGCTTCATTTCTTATTCTGTTTGTCCACTTCACACGCTCCAATCTTCTCCTCGGCAACAACCCCCTTGATTTGATTACTCCCCTTTGATTTGATTACCTGGTTGGGTTTTTCCGAGGTTTCCCCAACCAAAAGGCAAATGCCGGGTAATATTTTGGCGAATCCTCGGACCTCACCTTATCTCACTACATCGCCAAAATATTGTAAAAAATTGCACAAAATTGTAAAAATTATAGAAAATTACTAAATTGTAAAACTGTAAAAATTTGCAAAAATTTTAATTGTAATATTGTAAAATTTTGACTTGTTCCACATCTTAAAGCTTCATTGCTCATGTAAGATCTATGGAATAAAATAAATGAATGAATGAATGAATGAATGAATGAATGAATGAATACCCATATTTTAAATACCTCCAGTCGTTGTCTTCACTTCGTCGTAATGTCCGTGTTTCTGCTCCATACAATTCAACACTCCACGCAAAGCACTTTACTAGTCTCTTCCTTAGTTATTTTTCCAGAGGTCCGCAGAAGTTGCTTCTTTTCCTATTAAAAGCTTCCTTGGCCATTGCTATCCTCCTTTTGACTTCCTGGCAGCAGCTCATGTTTCTGCTTATAGTACACCCCAAGTATTTGAAGCTGTCCACTTGCTCTACTGCCTCATTTAGAATTCGCATGTTTTCCTTCTTTATTTTTCTTCCGATAAACATGGTCTTCGTTTTCTTTGTATCTACTGTATGTTCATTTGTGCAGTTAATTAATTCTGCTTGCTGTGTGATTCTCGTGAAGTGTAAGAGGTAGTGAGTAACTTAAAGTGTTGTTAGTAGGGAGGTAGAAAGGAAGCACCGTCAGCTGAGACTGTTCGAGGCTCCTGATCTCGTCTTCGATCTCCACCCCTCTAGTCATGCGTGGTAGCGAGGTCGAGAAGTCTGTTTAGGATTGAATTATCGGTTAGTTCTGTATGTTTAAAACAATAATAGAATTCTGATTGAAAATGAAAGAGACAAATCAAGCAAGTCTTAACTTTGAATGAGCGCTGTGTGAACATGAATCAGTTACAGGCGACAAGTTTAGTTGAATTAGGCTCCAATCAATTTTAAGCACGTCTGATGGTGATGATGAGTACGCATAAGTTCTAGTTTTTAAATAAGTCCATATTTATCATTAACTAAACGTCATGTAAGTGTGAGTGCGTAATGAATATTCATTTATTGCTTTTGAGTTCCCTGTGTTGCATCGCATTTCTCTTGTCTGCATTGCTGATTCGTTTGTGCCCACAGGAAGCGTTTAGTGCTGCGATAGGTTTTGGAAATAAATAAGCGTAGTGTAAGTGTTGAAGTGTTTCGGTAAGTGTTGAAATTTATTAAGATGCATGTAACCGTTGGAAATGCCTCGTAAGCCTTTACTATGGCAAAGATGGCAGCCAACTCTGATGTGCCACTGTCGTACAATTTATGTCCGCTATCACATATCAAAAAAGTAGCCAAAGAACATTATATGCAAGAATGGAACGAAAGATGGGTAATAGTGATAAGGGAATTCTTACAAAAGAGCTGTATTTTCCAACGGTCTATGATCGTAATAAATGTAAAGTAATAACGCCAAATTTCGTACTGACACAGTTTTTGACTGGGCATGGAAAATTCGGGGAATACTTAAATAGATTCCATATTAAAGACGATGCAACTTGCATTTGTGGGGAGGAATCTCAAGATGTCAAACATGTATTATATGATTGTCCAGTCTTTTGCCGTGAAAGATGCGAGCTTGAGTTGTTACTGGACACTTTAAATTATACATTTACCAAACCGTTAACCAATATACTTACAAACTCTAAATCATATAAGTATTTCGTGTCCTTCTTGAATAGAATATTCGTCAAACTGTAAAATGTTAAATTATTCCGGGAAAAAAAATCGTATTATTTCTAATGAACTATAATGAAACTGTAAGTCTTCAATTTCGCATACTATAATATTGTACTATTGGTTTTAATTTTTATTTTAATTAGGCATTTGATTTCTAATTTTGAGCCATTTCTTGTAATACCTGATTATTGCCAATTGTTGTTACTAAATAATGTATTTAATTCGTAAATTTTAAGCCATCTCTTAGTATAGCTATTTATTGCTTCTAAAATAACATGTTTAATAGCTATATATATATATATATATACATATACATATACATATACATATACATATACATATACATATTTCTTCCTATAACCATTAGATATAAATATAGAGACATGCCTTGAGGCTTTATGAAACGACCCATTCTTTCATTAAGATGCATTCTTGTACATAATTCATGTGAATTGTAACCTTGACCACAATTTTGTATTATAATTTTATTATTCTTTATTGCTTATAAAATATATCTTGATACCAACTATAACCCTAATATACCTCAGGGTGAAATAGGGTTTATTAAATTGGATAATAAAAAAAAAAGCGTTTACTACTTGAATCGGATATTGTAGAACGGAACCGAAGTCACTTACTCAGATCCTTTCTTACACACAACGTGATGCATGTAGCATGCATTTCACTACTACGGAAGTCCGATTCAGCACCGAAACATAGAGCTGTCCTCAAGGATTACGATACCGAAAAGGTGACTTAGAACCCTTTTTATAATACCCGATTCACTTAAAATTCAGTTCAGTACGAAAGGTGATTTGTGTTGTGAGTTCGTATTTGTGTTGAGTTGTTTTTATGTTTTGAGTTTGTATTTGTTTTTTTGGTTTATATTTCTTTAATTGTGCTATTTAATATCTTTTATATATATTTTTTTTAATCGTGTTCGTTTCCTTTTATATTGTACCTACATACGTCACGACCGCGAATTGCCCTTTGGCACTGCAATACAATCGCACATCATGTTGGCACTGCGGCTGTAGCAGGTTGCGTTTGGAAGAACTTGGGGGAAGCGCACTACAGCTACTGGGATCGACCCTGGTGAGGGCAGCTTGCGCCCGGCGCCCCTCCTGCGTGCCTCCCCGCCCCACTGTTACCCCATCTTCAGTTTTCTTACACCCCTACAGACAGGGGATATTGCTATCGATCCAAACGAGCCCCCCTTTCTCGCACCCCTTTCCCACCAACCAAAATTTTTGCAAGTCGGCGGGGCATGGGCTGCACTGTGCACATTATTTTTAATTCTCTGCGGGAACTTTGTTTTCTTATTTGGAACAGCGCCCTGGGGACAGCGGGCTCCGAGGAGAGGGGGGGCACAGAGTTTGCGCTGTACAGTCCCTGCCCAGTTCTTATCCGCCTTCACACCGCCCGCCGGAGCAGCTTGGCTACAACTTCTTGGCAGTGAGGGCATTTGGAATGCTGAACTATTAGACTTTGTACAGTAAAATTACATTATAACGAACGCCAGTGTAAATAAATATTCAGTATTACGAAGTTAAGCCTATTACCTGTTCCCTGCCTTTTGCACATATAATTTAATGTTAAAATGTTTGAATTTAAGGAATTTTATTTCTACTAAACAAGAAATAGTTATGACGAAATATCTATTTTTAACGAAAAATATTTTAAACATAGGGTGCAGTTCGTTAGCAAGTAGGAACATATTTTATATTGCAATTGTGTAGTGGCTGCGGCATCATTATAAATATCTAGCTACAGTAGAACCTCTATCATCCGTGGTAATGAACGGTTAATGTAATGTCACAGGACTGTGTGTACTATGATGCTGATGCCTCTGAATTCCGTGTTGGTTCTTTCATGCAGTTCCCTTGTTCTCTCCATTTAGTTTCCTTCTACCAATCACAACTCACTAATCTCGCAACATGGCTACCAAAACAACATGGCGCCTCTTGTCCTACAAATTGATTCATTAAACTTGAATTTCATACTTTTCTTATGCCTCCCTTTAAACTTTGTCTTTTCAAATGCAACGTAACTACAGTTATGTATTTTATTTAAGGATATTTTGAGACCTGCATAAAAATGAGGCATTTACGGCGTAAGTAGAGGTAAATGAACAAACATGCTTCTTTTATTTATTCATTCATTCATTTATTTATTTATTTATTTGGAACAACTGGATAATACGCACGGCAGAGCAATGTCGATAGTCGACGTTACTCGCTGGCCACTAGTCACCGAGCCGTGCCAAACAAAACACAATCGAAATGGTGGTAGTAAAATTCGCGACTATATTCTTAAATAATTCACTGCATTAGTCAAGTGCAAGACTTCTGGCTTCTGTTGCATTCAAACAATTATAAAATACGATAATTTGGTCCAGGGAGCATCCGTTTTTGATGCAAAGATAATTTGTTTGGCTTGTTTCTTAAATAAAATTACGAAATGGCGTTCCTGTGCTTAACATTTAATAAAAAAAAGAAATATAGCAAAACTGTTTTGTCTCGAGACTCTCATCTAAGTCACGTAATCTACTTCAATATATTTGCGCAAATATACCTTGTAGCTAACAGTGGTGCTATCTGTCAGTAATGTTCAGAACGAAGGAGGTAGAGAGAGAAAAGAAACAAATTTCTCCCTACAACGCCGCCACACACCAACGTCGTGTTCTTATGTTGGCAAGATTGGTATTTACTTAAATTTGGTGCTAAACGTAACGGCATGGTTCAAAGATGCCGTGGGAATTCTCCAGTTTAGCGATTTATTTATTTATTTATTTATTTATTTATTTATTTATTTATTTATTTATTTATTTATTTAACAGCGCACAGCCCCAATTACATTACACAGTACAGATTTGTTAAAAAAACACAGAAACAAATGCAAGATACGAGTGTAATTAAAAAAAAAACAAACAAACATACAAATAGATACTGTCTAAATAAAAGACACAGATATAGATATAAATGAAAAATACCAAATAAAAATAAATTAAAAAGTGTTAAGTATATATATCATAGCAAAAAAAATGTAGCTATAATTGGCAAATTACAGAGTAAATATAACACTATGTTAATAAATTCAGTATACAGTATTATATAGTAGGACTAATAGGCTTAATTTATTTATTTAAGAAATTCACCACTACAGAACATGTGCTCCAACCAGCATGATACCTGACTACGACTACAACCAACATGCAACTAGAATCCAACACATCATGAAACCATTGCTGTATATAACTTTTTCTTGTATATATTGTACGATAACGAGAAATCTAAATCATGTTTATTTGATAGATGATTGTAAGTTCGAAGCATTAATAAAAGAGGAGACATTTTATGGGATTGTGTTTTTGATGTCTGTAAATAAAAGAGAGATCGCTTTCTCAAATTTGATTTACGAATATTGAAACTAATTAGCTGTAGAAGATCAGGGTTGTCTATCAAACCATTTATGGTCTTTACAGAAATAACGTATTTCGATATAACGAAATGACTATAACGAAGTAACTTCAGATATTCTTAGGATTTCGTCATACTGGTTTATTGTAATACACTTTTAAAAAATCTCTAATCGATTTTTCTGTAGTTGGTGTAATGGAAAAGTAAAAACATGAAACAGCCTTAGATCACAGAGAGGAATGAATGGGGACCATAGCACACTGCGGCACCCATTTTCGTTTACAATATTCACAATGTTAGGATTAATTCTAAAAGCCTCAAAATTCCAGAGATGCCAGCGTGATGTTAAAGGTGTTGTAGCGTGACTCACAGTAGAGTGTGAAAGGTTTTCTCCCTTATTTTTATCAGTGATTGGTATAAGACCCATGCAGAGGGTAAGGCTAGCCCTACCAGGGTCAGTAATTAGCCGTTACTTTTAACGTCATTCATAAAGTAATAAGTTGTTCAATTGTTCGTCGATTGCGTTTTAATTGTCTTTCTCATTACACAGTGCCGGCTCGTTACCACAGTAATTGACCTAACTGTGAAACTCGCAGTGCAGCCAACTTGTGAATATTTTAAACTCCACAACTCCGATTTGCTTCGGCCGTGATGCTAAATGCGTTCAATCTTTTATTAATTCACACAGTTCTTGGCGCGAAATGTTTACAAACCTCTTCAAACGCACGTGCGACCATTTGTTTCTGTTTCTGGCTTTTGTTTTTTTTAGGGATAAGGCTAACAGTTTGTTTCAGGAAGAGAAACCTGACATCACACCTAAGCTAATCCGGAAAGCTGACAATCGGTTGGATTACTGCAGATGGGAGCAGATTTTCGGTTTGATTGTCTTTCTGATCTCACTTTCGCAACGTCGCATCGCGTCCATAGTCCCAGGCCTACTTCACGGCAGTGACAACTATTTCCCTCATCATCATCATCATCATCATCATCATCATCATCATCATCATCATCATCATCAACAACAAATGATCGTGGAACTGGGCGGGCAGTATGATTCTTTCCTGCTTGTCTCTTCAGGAGATGTCTTGATTTGTTCTACGTTTTGGTCTGTATTTAAAAATTAATTATGAAATCCGATCCCTGTCCTTGCATGTTCGATCCACTGAATACTGTACCACAGTCTATACTGTTTTCGCTATAAGAAAAATCCTAATGTAAACGTAAACACGTTGCTGCCTTACCCGTGATTGGCTCCCAGTTGAAACACTCGCATGGCGTAGGAAAATATAGTTCGTATTTGGAAACCATAAGCTTGTATTATTTGAAAATAAAAAAATTGAATTCTCGTTGTTAAATACGATATATAACTTCGCTCATATGTAAAATGCTATGTAAAAGAAAAACTATTTTTATATATTGTTATGTACAATGAACGTGGATGAATACCAACAGTAATACCGCGGTAGTCTGTTCTTGTAACAAGCTGGCGTCACTTGAGCTCGTAGTTGTTCACGTAAGCACGTGGTACTGAAGTATGGCTTCTGCATCCTCAGTGTGTGTGGTTATTAAACATAAGAGTGGAAACCCTCTGAAAAGCGGAAAAACAAATAGTCTTAAAGGTATATAATAAGTTATGTGAGATTTAATTCCAGTAATTATAAAGTAAATGTTTCCTAAGCAAACGAATGCATAGTAGTGAGGTTAGGCCTAATTGACGAGTAACGGGAAATGTTTAACATGAAACAGAACGTATAACAGTGGGCGGGAACATGTACCGAGAAACTATGGCGCCAAACAGCGGCCAATAAAGCCTCACTTCAGTCACGTGCTATTGTTTACATTAGGATTTTTCTTACAGCGAAAAGATTATAGTATATACAGTCACGAAGCTCAATACGTAGGAAATATGCATCCATAGGATCGCTACTATCGCCTCATCACAGACAATGCGAAATAGTACCGGCACAGTCTGTTGTTCCTAATACCCTCAACAACTCAAGCTTCGTGACTAGACTGTGACTGTAGCCTATTGTCAGTCTTTCTGACTATGGGCTCTGTTTTTGTTTCTTTGTGTCCGTCTTCATTGTGTTTGTAATTCTGTCGTGTGTATTTAGCTGTTTTACTTTAAAACTTCATTTCTGCTGCTGGAATTCTTGATTTCTCTGGTTTTGAAAATCAGATTTCTTTCTTGGATAAGAGTAGGTATTGCTGATGTGTTATAATTTTGTTCTGATGTCGTCGGGGGTTTGAAAGTTATATTTATAATAACAGCAACTTGCAAAAATGTGTTCTCGTAGCTTTTTCTGTTCGTAAGGTAATATGCACTCCAGGTAATTTAAACTGTTCGATGTTTCCTCCAATTGCAAGCCTGATGTAGGATAATCCTATAATGAGTCATGGACTCAATTCGCCAGTTCCACCAGTTCCAGATAAACGCTCAGTTTATATTTCATTTCATCTGTGGCCAAGGCCGATCAATGGATTGCTAGCCTCACTTCACATTCCTCAGCAGAGGTGAACGATCATCAAACGCGTATAGGGGAAACGTGTGGTTAGTACGCAGGTTATATGTTGTTGTTTAGTCAACTGTCCGAAGACAGGGCTGAACCTCACAAGTGATACCAAGAAGGCACCACTTATGAGGCAAGTAGGCCAGGAGATAATGTGGTAGGATGGCCAATTCCTTTCCCCCTCCATGGCAGGTTATAGC